>NC_092862.1:121664943-121701311 GCF_032062135.1 Pyxicephalus adspersus | reverse complement strand
ATATATATATATATATATATATATATATATATTTATTTATATTTATATTTACAGATCACAGCACATGGCATGTTAAATGATATATAAGGAAAGTACTGATAGGTTAATTGACCTTAGACTGTGAGCCGATCTAAGAGACAACTATAGATGCTGTAAAGTCTCGTACAATATGGTGGCTATATACAGTATTTTCAGTAATAATGATGATAGATTATGATGTGTTTATGT
The DNA here is from genome assembly GCF_032062135.1 of Pyxicephalus adspersus. Lineage (NCBI taxonomy): Eukaryota > Metazoa > Chordata > Amphibia > Anura > Pyxicephalidae > Pyxicephalus > Pyxicephalus adspersus. The sequence goes on along the minus strand of NC_092862.1, from coordinate 121,701,083 downwards.
TGTAGAGGAGATCTAGGAATGTTAAACTTAGGTGTTTCAGCCATCGCCAACACAGAAAAATGAACATAGGTAATAGAACATGTGATTTGTATTACAGCAGTTCAGCTTGCAATGTTTCACAGAAGCCTGCAGCAAAATGTTGGAAAACCAGAGAGGATTTATGGGGCCACAGGGCGATGTGACAATATTTTCTCTACTGTCCTAAAAAAAAGGTGACAGCTGAGATTTGTTTCTGACCTCACAGTAAAGATGGCATTGTCTATTTCTAAATCATATCCCAACTCATGCTGTATAAATATCAGTGTATTAGGATATTTAATTAGTTAAGATAATCTTCCATTTCCAGTTATTTGTCTGTGAATTTATATCAAAAGATTTGCATTTTGCTCTAATAACGTTGATTACAGATTTAGATCCAGTCATGCTGTCTTTTGCCGTATTTACTTTGAAGAATTGAAAAAGATGTTCAGCAAAGTCATATCATGCACAGCAAAAACAACAAGCTTTAGCTTACACAATAAATGTCATTGCTGCTTTATTGGGGAAACCAAAAATGGAGGATGGGACATAAGAGAACTGCAGAATTCTGTTCTTAAGGGAAGAATGTATCTTGGGTTGCATTAGATCAGATACCTAAAATTACCTAAACAAGTTACCTTTATAAAAGGCTGATATAAACCCAAAGCATATCAGCTTCCTCCTGAGAATTGCCAATAAACTTTAAACATCAAATGACTGCAGATAAAATATTTTACCTGAGCTGAAAGGAGTGTTGTGACTTATTTATCACATCAGAGCACATTCTATTTTTTAGGTCCTCTGCTGGATTTCCTACTTATTGTGTTTGTGTGGTGTTCAGAAATATTTCAATAAAATACAGTTAATACCACTCTCAGTCCCTGGGCACTAAAGGTGAGTATAACTAACTCAACATTTATTTTGTTTGGAGGCAGGTGTTTTGGTTCCAGTTTAAGTGCTACTTGGTGTATTGCAATTTGTGATGGCAAATGTAAGGAGATTAATAGACAGCTGCTCAAAGATCCATGGGCTGGTCAGACATTATACCAGTCCTTATCCAATATTAATTTCACTGATACCTCTGCCTAGTTCAGTCACTGCTCCACTGTTTCTCCAGCCCTGATGTAAAGGCAACCTTTATAGCCCCTTAAATGTGTTCTAGATATATTATAGATCAGTGTTTCTCAACCAGAGCTCAGTGGAACCATGGGGTTACTTCAGAAGCTGCTGAGGGGTTGTGCCTCAGTTCAGTTTAAGTGACACCAATATTCTTTTAGGCCATCTGTAAGGGGTGACATTCCTTCCAATGGCCTGCAATGTAAGAGCCATCCTTCCCACTGATTCCCATGCTGTTGTACTGTGAGTTGTGGATATGTTAATTATAGCAGAGGTTCCCTGAGAATCTGAAAATTATTTTATTGGTTCACCCATGTTAAAAGGTTGATAAAGGCTGTTTTGGACTTTTTAAAGTTGAGTGGCACTCTTTTCCTTTAATTTCTCTCCATGGTTTTCAGTTCTGTTTGTTACCCCCACTGTGGGGATATCCTCTGAATTATTGTACCTTTTACACAGGAAATTAGAAAATTGGCTGTTTTCTAGAAAGAAAGAGAGAGCACAGAGAGACACGTTCTCGCCATTCCAGAACCAGTTGGCAGCGAGAAGCCAGTACATGACAGGTTATTCCTCTGTTAAAGGTTTCTTAATTCTATCTTCAAGAGCTTGAGCTGGAGGTTTCTCAAGGATGAATTACCTTTGTGGTTCCCACATTTTTTTTCTTTGGGTAGGTGGGGTGGTCTGTGTTGGCACTGGAGACATTTTCCATTTAGTCCTTCCCAAAGGAAGAAAAATCTGCCCAATAAAGACACACACTACAACAACAGAACCCCAAAGGATACTCTAAACCAACGTTGTTCTTCCAAAATCTAATTAGATATTTTAGTTTTAAGCAAAATATTACAAACTCCCACCAAGCTATTTTTGACGTGGATGTCAGGGGTAACAAAATATAAAACTACTTACATTACTGGTATTTACTTTTATGATGGAGGTCCTTTACCATACAAAAGATGTTGAATATGTTGTTCACCAGACTAAAGCTCCCTATGACAAATGCAACACTAACCATTTGAACAAAGAATAAAATACTTAAAGAAGCATCCAAGAAATGTTCATTTGTGACATTCACATTCAAGGAATGTCAAAGATGAGTGAAAGGAACCAAGGAGCCTAAAAAGAAGAGGTGCAGGATGGTCTGCTAATATTAGGGGGATATACTGAGAGCCTATCATTTGTCCTCCCATTTACTTGTAACAAAAAAGAACAGTTGGGATTTGGGAAGTTGGCTTATTTCCAGTTCTGTAACTTAGAAGCTGCTTTGATTCTTTTGTACCAGGATGCAAGCTACACCAGCACTAGAAAACACTATTTTTTTTCTTTTGTTTAGGTAGAAACATCATTATAGTACTTTGAACCATTCACAGTGTTATTTAAAGGAGCTTATTGACTATAAATCCTCATACAGATATGGGGATAACATAGGGTATAGTTTAATTTTTAGTTAAGGATTAAGTTAGTAGGTTAAGGTTAAGGATTTAGTTAGTAATGTTTATTTGTTAACAGATTTGTTTAAGAATTGTTTATAGATAATGGCTCATTTTAGGTTTAAAGTGGAACTTTCATTAAAATAAAAAAATTACACTTACCTTTACTTCCGCATAGCCCTTGACCCCTCCCCAATTAGATTTTGTTCAGTCCTACACCGGTTCTTTCTTTTTTCCAGCACAGAGGAACCAGTGGGCATAGCTATCTGCTTCTTTCTTCTTCTGGCTTCTGCTTACGCCACCCAATCTTGCACTACACAAACATGAGATCAGGTGATTCTTCCTACTGTAAATGTAAAAAACATGGGCATGAGCAATAGGAGCAGCCCAAAGCTGTGGGATTCCCATTCAGTCTCTACCAATGGATAGAGCCTCCCTTTCTTTTTTTTTTTTAAAAAGTGTTGGTAAAAAAACATTTTTTACTTTATAATAAGAGTTTATCTACCATTTTATATGGAGTAAAAATATGGTGATAGGTCCTCTTAAAGTTATTAGTTAAGAACGTATAGTGTAGCACCCCCAGAGCTCAACAGTAAACCAATGGCCTTCCATAGCTCTACCTCTTTCATCTCTGTTAGCATTGCCAAACTGCACTAAATGGCCAAGTTGCCCGAATGCACTGTTGGTCACTCTTGCTGTGTTGGGCCCTTGTACGCACCTTTCTCAAAAGCATCCACAAATTTACATCTTGTTCAAGATTCACCTAACCCAACCCAACGCAATTTTGGGTAACATTTTTGTAAATCATTGGTGAGAACATTTATAAATAGACCCCTTGCGGTCATATTTTCCACTGTGTTAACTATTACTGGGGTGCACAAAAGCCAGAAGAAGTAAAAGTCAAACCAATGAAACAGTAAATATTTAATGGTTCTGCACAGATAACCCAACATTGCTTTCCATTCTTTTCTGTAAAGTCAGTTTGTGGCACACAGGTCACAAGAGGATGCATTTTCCTCTTTGCTAGATTTACAGCTTCCCAGTAACGTGTTATAGTAAATACATCTTCCTTCTGTCCTATGGGGAGACAATGGCCCTGATTTATTAAAGTTCTCCAAGACTGGTGAAGATATATTATCATGGGAGGTCCAGTGATTCAACAATCCTGGAATGAATTTCTTCAAATAATTTCCAATTTTTGCAAATCTTTTTAATCCTGTACCTGATCCATTGCAGATTTGCTGGATCACTAAGGTTCACCCATGATAGTCTATCTTCTCCAGCCTTGGAGAGTTTTCATAAATCAAGCCCAATGTGTGGGGAGAGTGAAAACACTGCTGCTTTTGCAGTGTGGTCAGCCCTCCAGAATAAGTCATCCTGAATAAAAAAAAAGACAGGGGGTAAATAAAAAATTCACATAGAATCATGTAAATAGTTTACAGTGACAAATCTGAATTTGCCTGGGCATGCACATTAAAGCAGGGGCAGAATCAAAAATCATGTAACTATTTTAGGTGGATTTAAATTTGTTATAAATCTTTTCTGTTTTTTAAAAAGCATAAGATTCAGCCTGATTACTTTTTATTGGCATTTTAAAACATCCGAAGAGTTACAATGATTACACTGTATAAAGGAAACTGGGAGAGACATTCCTCATTGCCCCAAATATACATTGTTGACTCATGGGACAACCCTGTCTGCAGTAATATAAATGTAAACCATTGTGATGATTATTTATCCAGAGCAATATCTGATGGATAATTTCCTTTTTTAAAAAGTTTAGATTAGAGTGTTCTGGTAAATCGGTATTTTGTGAAATAGGAGTGATTGCTATTACTGAAAGAATGCTTTCCAAGAATGAAGAAGCCAACATAAGTAAATTGGATTATTCATACAGCGCAACATATTTTATGTTACAAGTGACAGAACAAAACAGCCACAATGTTTGTTTGTTTCCTGACTTTGTCACATCAACATTGCATGTAAAGGATGATGCTCAGAGAAATAAATCATCCTTTGGCTTCTCTATATTGCTTAGGATCTTTTTGCCAGTCAAGGTCCCATTGCCAAATTTCCAAGGATATTAGGAAAGCCAAATCAGTAACTGGAACATGTTCAGAGGGTTTATTAAAGTTGAATTATTCTTTATTGTCCACAACTGTCATTTTCATCCATTTTATCAAGCCCTGAAGAAGTGAGCCCCCGAGAACCACTGAAATGTGTTGACCTTCTATTTAAAGCTAGACCAAATAAACACTTTATTCGACACTATATAACACATTTATGTGTCAGAGAGAGCCCCTGCCTGTTTACAGCCTGCCTTTCCCATACAACACCTGCATTAAACTGGCCTGTCATGTTTTTCTTCTTTTGAGACCACATGAAATCATGTTTGCTGTAAAACCTGATGAGGAAGAAGTGGAAATTTTGTTAACATACCAGCTTACCAGATACAAATACTAAGCTGTGCAATCAGTTTGATATTCAGACATGCCAACCTGAAATCAACAACATGCAGGAGATCAGACCCGGGCCCTTTCACCACGAATGCTAGAATTCAGGATCTGCCTAGTGAAAAAAATGTTTTTGAATGCTATTTGTAGTAAGCAAGTATAAAAAAACAGCTGCTTGTTACCCCACTTTATTATAAGCAATTCTAACACTATTTTTACAATGACACTAAGGTATCTATTTATTAAAGATTTTTCCTAAAATATAAGCAACTCTGCAACACAAAATGTACACATTTTTACTTTAAATTCAATTAGAAAATATATGAAAACTTTTACTCATGATTCATGGATCTTTTTAATTGAATACAATGGGAAACTGTGATTTTTATATTTTATTATTAGAAATTATTATATTTTGTAGATTTTTTTTTGTATATTGTGTTAAGACACAGTACATTAGCTTTATTTTTAACCAAAGTAAATGGCTCCAGAGCACATTCATATCACAATTCACATATTACTTAATCTATTTATTCCATTGCATTTAAATAGGAATAAAAGCAAGTTAAAATATATGGATATATATATATATATTTTATTTGTATTAATTACAACATATGCCCAGTTTATTTAAAAAACAAGTAAAAAATAAACAAAATCAGATCACCTGTTAAGCAAATGAATGAAAACAAAATAAAAAAATTAACTTATTAGATTTCTCTATACAGTATTGTCCAACACAACTCTGCTGTCATAGACTGTTTCTATGGACACAGAAGGAAAGAAATATTTTTATTAATTTTCACAAGCACCTGATGCAAGAAACTTGTTACTCCGACAGAAAGCAGCAAGAGTTTTGTACCTCAGCAAGCTTGCTGCAGAGAGGCAATGCACCGAGAAAAGTTACAGCAAAGGTTAAGTTTAGAACCTAATAGAGCTCCAACAGAAAAATGCCTTATTTATATTTCCTTAACAGTACATTTTATTTCTATTCCCTCCTCAACGTACTGGCTTACATATTTTGAAGAAATTCCCCATTACAAATTTTACAATAATAAAAGAAAATAAACAACAAGTATAAATAATAAAATATATAAATATAATGAAAATAAATATCTGCCTAATGAAAAAAATGTATTGTTTTCTGGGTAAAAACTACTACCATATTGGAAATTCTATTTTTACAACTTTTACCATACACATAATTTATAGCAGCTTGTCTAAATATTATTTTAAAAAATCTGGAATTAAATTTAAAATTTATATTTTAAATAATAAATAACTTGGCTCAAAGTTTGTACATACTGTATAATAGCTATATATATATATATATATATATATAATATATTATAAATAAAATACTCCATTTTGTTGAACTGTAACACTTGACTTGGCACTGTGCTGGCTTCCACAGAGAATATCGGTAGCTTGCTTCATTGCCTGAGTGCAAAAGTTGGGGGAAACTTTGATAAATCAGTGCTCCTGTTCGTGTAAAAATAACATTTTATCGATCTAAGTGAGAAGACTTGGAGTGTTTTTTTCCTCTCACATGCATGAAAGGTTTTGCAATCCCTCAGAAGAAGGGAAGTTTAACTTGTTCAAGGCCGAAGAGGTTTTTAACAAAATCCACGGTTGGCTAGCTGTTTTCAATCACCCCCTTGAAGCCACAGAACTGGTTAAAAGGTTTCTGGCAAATGTGGTAAAGAGAAGGAAGGGGCAAGCAGAACCTCTCTTGGGATCCTCCAGACTCCTCATCCCTCAGGCCTGGCAGAATGCTTTCTTATGGTCCTCATAGTCAAAAAGCTCCAAGCTTTTCCTCCCTTTTTGCAAGTGTTGACAGTTAAAAAAAGGTATTGGTTTCCTGTCAGCTGCCCTATGCACCATTTATTGAAATACTGACCCGAGGTGAATGTAAATAGTAATAAGTTATTATTTAACAGTGTGTCTATGTGTGTTTGTTCTCTGGGCTAAGTCAGGCCAAAGCTTTTCAACCTCTGTACACCGAAAGCTGTTGAAAGTAAATTTCCTTTCAATACTTCAAATGTGCTGTTTTTAAAGAATGACTTTAACAACTTGGAGAAGATTCACTATGGAGCAGTGCGGAAAGGTAAATAATCGACTGAGGATGTTTGGTGGGTTTGTCTTTATATTACTTTTGTATTTTTAGTGTTTGATGCTTTGAATTAAAAAGAAACATTCCAAAAAGCTTTAACAATTTTCCATCAATAAAGCTGACTTTATCCCTATTTCTAATTATAATCACTGTGACAAAGATAACAACCTTTACATGCCTGGCCAACATAAAGGAACGCAGCATAACTAACTGAAATTAAGAGGCCTACTTCCAGACAAAGCTATTTTTAGAAATCCTTTTTAGCAAAGCCATGTAAAACCATTTAAAACAACTTAAGATCATTATAGATGCTACTTAATTTTACATCATGATATTTAAAAAAATAATAAAGCTGATAAACTAGTTAGAACTGAAAAGCTTTTATATTATTATTATTTATTTTATTTTTTTTTGTTTATTATATGAGCCCATCATTTTTTGTAGATGAATGAATATATATGCAATGTCAACTCAAGACCACAGAAAATACAGAACTGGAAACAGAAAATATGGGAAACCTCATATTAAAATATAAAAAAAGGGTTAGAAATAAGTCCACATTTATATCTAGTATTATGTGTTCTAAATTTTGTAAGAAGGCTCATATATATGGACCAGTGTTTATATAACTTTAGAGCTAATGATTATTTATTACATATATAATGCAACACTCATTTAAAAATGATTTAAAATAATATAACTGAATTATATCACACCTCTATTCACAACTGTAAGTGAATATTAGCAGACTTATCACAACGTTTTTTACATCATATAAAAGGGTGGCTAATCTTTGCTTATATTTTATTTAAAGGGGAGGACTGAATGGGAAACTCACAGCTTCCTGGGATAGATACGTCCAGGGGCTTTCCTGGAAGGTAAAAAAAAAAGTGCAGATCTCACGCTTGCGCAATGAGCTCGGCATTTTGTTTTACATTTTAGGAAAGGCACATCACCTGATCTTGCGCCTGTGAAATGTGAGATTGGGTGATGTAAGAAGAATAACCCAGAAGAAGAACGAAGTACCGTATATGGCAGCACCTGGTGTCCAGTCCGTGCCAGAATGAAGGAAAACCAGATGGCGTGGGTCCTACTGGACTAGGATCACGGTGGGATTGACAGCTTTAAACCTATAAAGGTAAATGTCATTTTTTCTTCTTTCCGAAAGTTCCACTTTAAGTGCTCAGTGGACAATTTCATATATAGGCAAACAAAAACAATTTCATATATACAATACATATCTAAATGTAGTAATCCCAACATTTATCAGTACATAGGCTGATGTTTTATTTTAAATATTATTCACATAATATCCATACACTTTAGGCATACCTAAACTCAGAATTTTTATATAAAAGATTAGAGAACCCTTTTATGTAAGGTAAAAATTCGGTTTTGTTTTTTTTTTTTTTTTAGATGCAACACTTTTTAAAAAAAAAAAGGATGCAGCACCACCCCTAAATTCTCAGCCGCCTAGGCAGTCGAGAATGAATGGGAGCGCAAAGCCTCCCGGGATACTTACATCAGGCTCTTGGGCGCTCCTTCTGTGCATACCCAAGCATCAGGCATGCGCAGAAGGAGCCTTTTTGCGCAAAGAGAAAAATTTGCCGAACTCACACATGCGCAGTGAGATCGGCAAATTTTTTCCTACGTCACCAGATCTGGCGCCCGGATCGGTTGACGTAGGATCAAGAACCCGGAAGAGAAGATGAAGATGGCAGCACCCTGAGCACTGGCTCTGGGACGGATGTCGGGACGACGCGGGACCCGATGCCAGACACCTGGAGTGATCGGACTGCCCTTAAAGGTAAGTGTATTTTTTTTTTTAGTTTAGTCCTTTTTAATACTCGACTGCCCAGACAAAATAAATCATGTGCCAGATGTTGAAGATATCCTTTTTTCTTGGAGGACTAATAGTTTTCAAAATTATTAGACAAATGAAAGATACCTTCATAGTGGTACATGTATAAAAGAAAAAACAAAAGGTGGGGAAGCATCCCACACTACTGGGGGGCAGCATGCTTGTCTAATCATGTTACTATTTCCTCCTTCCAACACATTTTATGACAAGGGCTTCATCAGGTGCTCTAAGCTGTGTTAGCATGAGCAGAATAATGATCATTTATATCTGGGGGTAAATATTGCATAACATGATTGGACAATACAGGTCATTACTGCAACAGCTTTCAGCGGCTCAAAAATGTACCAAAATCATGCATTGGAATTTTGGGATATAGACTTTAGGCTGCATTTTGGCATATACTTCTAAATTTGCTAGTTTAATTTTCCAATGAGGATGGCATCAACATAAGGTTTTTATTATTCTGCAGTGCTGGTACTTATTTCACGGCACAAGAACATATTAATAGGTCAATTGGAACTCTGTTTTTTTTAGTGTGGACTAGATTGTGGACTCTTATGAGGAAGAAATATCAACAGATTGCAGAATGTTTTGGTATATAGACAATTTTCAATAATTTTCCAAGCATCTTGTGATCATCATCATAAAATATTTTGGCATTAGGTGCCTTGCCAGATTCATAGGTATCCCACCTCCCCAGGAACCTCTTGGAATGTTGACATGAATAGCAACAATAACAGAAGACTCTCAATATCTGAGGTTTAAAGAAGAGGTTCCATCTGCCTACTCTCCAAGAGGTTCATGTTATTGGCACCTGACCTAGAACACCTTATTCTAACTTCATAGATTGAAGTGGTGGTAAATGTAGGGTGTATTTACTTTTTTAATATAAATTTAAATAATATATAATATATAATATAAATACATTTGACATTTTTTTATTTAGAATAGAAGAATAATTATACTATGTGAATTTTAAGTGTTTTTTTGTGCAAGTATATCACCTTTAATATAAGCACTGTTAATTGAAAAATCTATTGTTAAAAAAAAATAAAAATAACTCAACCAAACTCAACAGCTTTTGTTTAAGGAGTACTTACTTTTTCACATGACTGTATGGGGTTGATATATTAAAACAGTTTTAGGTAACTTGAATCTGTGTTTAGTTTGAATAACATCATCTTGAGGTAAATTAACAATATTTATGCTTGAACTTTTGTTTGAAATATTGAAGGGAACAAAGTTTTATCCCATTATTAAATTGAATGAGCATATACTTAGCAAGTGAACAGCCTCTACTTTTAGTAAACAAAATATTGACAACCATGTACTGTCTATATGGCTTATATATAATCTTATCTTATTTAGATCTTTTAAAAAATTTAAATACATTTGTTATACAAACCAATTATAATACTATTTTTCCTATTAGTCTTCTTGATGCTTGTTTGTACTTCTGTCCATAGGGGATGAGTTTATTTGTTACTGACATTATCTTGTTAATATTAAAATGAAAAAGTTTGCATGTATTTTAATATGATGAATTTATAAATGGAAGCATTCAAGAACATAATGTTTTTAGCTTGATATTCATGGTCTATTTATAGTAGATGTGCCAGACACACATAAAACATATTTCCCTGTAGCATTTTGGCTACCATAGGTTATTAGCTCTATTTTTCAACAGTAAAGCTGAGGACAAGCACCCACTGCATTTTAAATACAGGGAGAGAATGTTATTTTGGGATAAATATTAGGGGGGGGGGGGGTTGTATTTGTAAAGGGTCCAATGGGAGGTTCATTGAGGATTACCCACCTACTCCAATGGCTATCGTTATAATGTACATTCACCATCATTATTTGCTAACACATTTTATACCTTAAAAAAAATTTTTTTCCACAGCATTGTAATTATTAGGCTGCAATTTATTGCATGTAGCTGCACATATTCCCCCATTGATTTTCAATAATCTGAATTGCTGAACCCAATGATTTTTCCACTTATTTCCTTTGGAGGCTTTTGTGAACTGTTCTACATTACATTGATTTATTTTCTCAAAGACTTTAACTGAAGATTCCCTTGGACTTCTTATTTTGACCCACCAGTATTTGTCCACTGAAACTAGTGGTGCTCATCATTATGAACATAGGGAAATGGAAGTGGCAAGTAGGCAAAATCAAGCAGGAGAATGTGATGTGATTTGAAATAGGATGGGTGCATGTCAAATAAAGGCAGCAGCAAAGGAGGCACAGCTCTGGAGCAGGCCAATAGAGAGGTTTATATATTTTCCCCATAACAATTTTCATGACATTCCTACATTTGGAGGACATTCAGGTCCCTCTTTCTACTGGCATCTAAAGGACAGCCTCTGCTTATAGCTAAGAGCTGCAGCAAAACTGTTGTTGTTTTATATCAGGTTAACCTTTGTCAGGTCTTGGTGCTTGGGAAATGACAAATGAAAATGTGACCACCAAGTCACTTACCCTTTGTGTTGGGTGACATAACTGTTAAAATGATAATGCCACTAGATGGGAACTAACGTGAGGACATGTGTGTCCCCTTCCATGGGCTTCAGTATGTCTTCTCTTAGGCAAAAATGTTTTATTTTTTGCTTTCTTTGTTCTAGGTGGGCGATCTCACCTTCCTTCCTGTCCCATAGGGACAAGTTTTATCACTGTCTTTCCCTGGGATAAAACGTGAAGTAAATTGTACCCCACGATCGGTAACGATATGAGTGGGCATGCCATGAAGTCTAAAAATTTCTTGAATGAAGACTGCTGCTGCCGATGGTAAAGCTGGAAGAGGTACAAAATGAGCCATTTTGAAAAAATGATGCACAACCACCCAAATAACTGTACAGCCATCAGAAGTAGGAAGAGCCGTGATGAAATTCATAAATAGATGACTCCAAGGTTCTTTGGGAATAGGTAGTGGAAGAAGTGGGCCTCCAGGGGGGATAGCCAACTCCTGGATAGAGGTCAAGGCCAGGATGCGGCTGGAGGAATGATAAACTCTGGTTCCGAAGTAATCTCAGAATCCTGTAGATCAAAGGAGCGAAAGAGAGCATCTGCTCGGGAGTTAGCAGAACCAGGTTTAAAGGTAATCACAAAATTAAAGTGAGAAGATCACAAAAAAAAGTTAAAGTGAAAAATCACAAAAAAAAAAAAGTTGAAGTGAAAAATCACAAAAAAGTGAAAGTGAAAAATCACAAAAAAAAAAGTTAAAGTGAAAAATCACAAAACACCTCATTCGCAAAGTGCTGGAAAACAGCAAGGACATTGCAGAGACCGAAGGGCATCACAAGGTACTCATAGTGGCCATCTCTTATGTTAAATGCTGTTTTCCATTCATCCCCTTGCTTGATCCCAATTAGATTATATGCACCCTGGAGATCTAGTTTGGTGAAGATCTGTGCACCACGCAGACAATCAAAGAGCTTAGGAATGAGTGGCAGAGGGTAGTGGTTTGGTGATGGCGTTCAGACCGCGGTAGTCAATACATGGCCGGAGAGTCCCATCTATTTTATAGACAAAAAAAAAAACCCTGTGCCAGCAGGGGAAGAGGACTTGCATATAAATCCTCTTTTGCAGATTCTCCTTGATATAGTCACTCATAGCGTCTCAGGGAGACTCGACGTCTGGGAGGTGTAGAGTTGGGAATGAGGTCTATCTATGAGGTCGTAAGACCGGTGGAGAGGTAGCCGCTCAGCTCTGCGCTTGGAAAAGACATCTTTGAAATCCATATAGTGACTGGGAATAGATGGTGCAACCTCAGGAGTGGAGAGAGCAAGAGGCCTGATACGCGTTTACATGGTCAGATATTTGGAGTGACACAAGGGCCCCCAAGCCAATACCTTGGGAGTAGACCAGTCCAGCACCTGGGAGTGCTGTTGAAGCCATGGGAGGCCCAGAATGACTGCAGAGGTAGCCCGAGGAAGCACAAGAAAAGTTATAGTCTCGTGATGCAGCACACCAACGGACAATTCTATGGGTCTAGTTTGAAAGCAAATAAGTCCACATGACAGGAGGGTACCATTCAGAAAAATCTCGCAGAGGCTGTGATAATGGCTTAAAAGGCCAACCACATTCCTTAAGGAGGGTGGCTGAAATGAAATTTTCAGCTGCTCCAGAGTCAATTAAGGCCTCACGGGCAAGTGTGGAGTTGTTGTGGTGAAGCTGGATGGCTATGGAGGGTTGCTGACTGGAGGGGAGAGAAGAGTGACCTAACATCCCCCCCTCAGAGCATGCTAGGCGCTGAAGTTTCCTGGCCTCTGTGGGCAAGAGTTGATAACGTTTTCCTTCTGTCCCCAGTATAGGCAGACCCAGAAAAGAGGTGCCGGGTCCTCTCCTCTTGGCATAGCCTTGATCAGCCTAGCTTCATTGGTTCTTCAGAAATGGGGGGAACCGGGGAGGCTGGAGTTTGCAGAGGCCACTGAAAGGATGGTGCCAGTCGAAGGTAAAAGGCTTTGCATGGACGAGATTACTCCTGGAAACGCCTTTGGAAGCGGATGTCTATCTGAATGGCCAAGGAGATCAGATCATTCAGAGATGAGGGAATCTCCCGACCAGCCAACTCATCCTTCACGTGGTCAGAAAGGCCTTGCCAGAAGATAGCATGGAGCGCCTCATTGTTCCAAGTGAGTTCAGCTGCCAAAGTTCGAAACTGTACCGCATACTGACCCACAGTAAGCGACTCTTGGCAGAGACGGAGGTTCATCAAACACCTTTCTGAAGAGGCTCAGGAAGGCTTCAATATTGCTGGTAACTGGATCATTCCTTTCTCAGAGTGGGGATGCCCATGCCAGAGCTGGGCGTCAAGCCTCTGGGTGAGTAACTGGTTGGGGCCTGCTGAGGTCTGGGAGGGTGCAGTCATCGTTCATGCAAACTGTCATGCACAGAGAGACATGACCACTAGGGGGTGCTATGGCTTGCAAGGAGGTGGTGTGAGCCCTGAGAAGGACCAAGGCGCAGAGTCTAAGCAGTAACCAGGTTTTCTTTAGAGCCTCTGATGGTGAGGGTGTTGTGCCGCTGGTTACTGCCAGCTTGGGTTCCTTGGGTGCACCAAGGTGGGTACCAAATCAAAACGCAGAAGGATAGTCAAGGATAGCTGGGGTCAAGGCAGGCAGCAAGGAAGAGAAGTTAGGTCACACGCCAGGGGTCAATTGCCAGGGATCCAGGTGACAGATACCAGTGACACAGAGGCCACTGCGGGCACAGGGAACACAGGAGACCCTGGAAGCAACAGGAGGCACAGAGTATACAGGGACATCCACAGACAGACAGGAACACTGGAACAGCACAGGGAAGTTGGCTGGGAATCAACAGACTGGACAAACAGGGGTTAACACAGCAGCAGGTGTACAGGAACCAGCTGACAGAGCTAGGGGCTCGGCACTAGTGAAGACTTGTTGCATGAACACTTAGTGCAGTGTGTGTGCTAGCTAAATAGCAAGGGCTGGTCCAGAGGCTATTTTCTGATTGGCCAGTGGATCAAACGGAATTGATAAAGCTTGGAAACAGGGGCACACCCAGTGTTAAAACTGCCCACATGCGCAGGAGAGAGACACCTGCGCTTAAGAGGGGAAGAGATAAGTGTGACACTACCATTTTCATTCTCTTCTTCCACCTCCGGACAATCTTCGACCATCTTGATAATCCGTGCAAGAATGACGTAGCTTCACACACTAGGAACTTTGGTTCCACTTTTAGGATCAGGAGTTTATGTTCGAGCGTGAGATAAAGGGTTAAAGTTAGGGGTTTAATGTTAGGCCTAGAAATGGTTTAATGAATAATGTTGAGTAGTATATTAAGGGGTTAGATTAAGAGTTTGGTCCTAAGGATTGCATTTTTACGGTAGCTAAGACATAAAGTTTAGTTTTTAGGGGTGGGTTTAAATGTTGATTTTAGATACTAAGTTAAGTATTAAGGTCATAGGGATAAAAAGGATAAGTATAAAGCCTGGTAAAGATAGTCAATAGTTGTTGCTCAAAGCAATATTGAGTGGAAGCACCATGCTGCAATCCTCCAACCCCCAAAGTCAACAATGGTCATCATGAAGGAGCAGACTGCACCATAGGTCAACATATTTACACACGTTGTCCTTGCATTTGGAGTGGCAGGAACCGTTCCCGTAACTCCATTGCAACCACAAAGCAAGTGCAACCGCGCTCAACAACTATGTTGAATGGGAGTGTTTGGGAGAGTAGTTGAGTGTGCCGTAAACAAGAGACCTTAAATTTACAGTATATTCTGAAAGTTTATGTTGTAGAACACAACTGGAAAATTTCTACACATCCTTTTAATATACAGTTTATTCTGTTGCAATTATTTAAAATGGAATTACTACTATGATGTTCTATAATGACAGCTGGGTCTAGGGAATGTTTTCCTAAAGACAGTGCATATATTTAAACAAAGCTGCAATTCATAAATACCAATATAAAGCACTAAACTAAATCTTACCCTTACCATTTTGCCTTCTATGCAGGGTATTGCACACATTAGTAGCTTCAAGTGTTAATGAAAAATGGGAGAATTTACTGTGCTGACATTTCTTTTAAAAAAACAATGGGTCAGGAAACTCAAGTCTGGACAATTGCCACTCTTACTGAGAAAGAACAACCAGGAGATGTCTGTCCTGATCAGAAATGACCCACACATTCAGTCACATCCCAAAGTAAATTTAGCTGGCTGGATTGAATGACAATTTTCCTTAATCCATATGCACTTAAAAGGAACAGAATAGTGTAAATGTTCATTATTGTTTTGTGTGTTTTCAGAGCTAAAGATTATAAAGACCTTCCCTCGTAGCCAAAGTGGGACCCATTGGAGCCCTGTTTGCTTGTACAGGATGCCAAAAAGCATTAAGGCATTAATGTATTTAGGTGTTGGTTAGATAAATGACACACTTTTGATGTTAGTGGCATTAAATAGTTTTGAATATAATGGAATACATAAGAACGAACACCACTGACATAAGCATAAAAACATCTACAAAATCCAGTGTATAGCATAGGATGTGAAAAGTTATTAATATCAATAAACACTAAATACCCTGGGAAAAAATGGAATTACTGGAGGCAATGTCTACAAAACATTACAAAAACCAAGAGTGTTAACTAAATAAATGAAGAGAAAAAAAATACAGACAGCTGTCTGGCCAAGACTACTTCCCCTCACCCCTCTCACAACTGTAGTAAAAGACTATTCAGAAAATTTGAGACCAGTGGTTGGATAAATTCAGTTGATTCACTCAGCAACAAATGTACAGAACCTACATGTTCTGCATTAGGTAATATAAAGTTGACAATAAGATGGGGTTTATTGGGAAAGGGATATTCTATTAAGTCATGAAA
This sequence comes from Pyxicephalus adspersus, assembly GCF_032062135.1. NCBI lineage: Eukaryota > Metazoa > Chordata > Amphibia > Anura > Pyxicephalidae > Pyxicephalus > Pyxicephalus adspersus. The sequence goes on along the minus strand of NC_092862.1, from coordinate 121,684,743 downwards.
ATGTAAAAGGAGTTCTTGAACTCTCCTAATTAACAAATAAAATGTTAAAGGTTAATTTTCTAATGAAGGGTAGGAAATGTGAAATTTGGGCAAAATTTAAACTTGCTTTATATCTCACCCACTCCGCTTTTTTTTCACTGATTGTTAGTAATTAGTTTTCCTCTGTCAATGCTGTCAACTTATAGCAGAACTAAACTAATAAAAAACTCCCTCACCTTTACTTCAGCAGATACATCAATCCCTCCCGAACTTTTCTGGATTGGGTACCACTCTGTCCTGGATTCTGTCTGTGTCCTGGTGAGGACACAACAAGCGCCGCCATCCTCTTTCTTCTTCATGCTTCTGCGCATGCATGGGATCCCCCCATTGAAGAAAAAGCTCCTTCTCAGGCATGTGCAGAAGAAGCAGCCAGAAGCCTCCTGAGATGAGTGACGTGGGTATCCCAGGAGGCACTGCGCTCCAATTCTGTCTTTATTACCACGGCAATAAAGACAGACGGGGAGGGGCTTCACCTTTTTTTAACGCCTGCACCTCCCCCAAAAAATTAAGGCAATGTTTACTCTACATAATACGGTTGTTTATGCTTTTATGTAATGTAAAACATTTCAACCTCAGCGTTCTTGTGCAGGCACATCGTTGGCACAGGAGGTACAACATTATAGTACCAATACCTACTGAACTGTTTATGATAAGTGTAAGTTTAGTACAAGTCTGTGTGAACTAAGTACCATGATATCATAACAGTTCCTTCAGGAAAGAAATGGTGATTTCTCAGTTCTCACATACTTTATTAGCAGATAAACATTCCTGGGCTGATTTGCATCTAGATCACCCTAGGAGATGCCCACATTTGAAGCTAAAACTAAATGACTTGCAGTATAGAAAGCAAATAACTCAAAAGGCACATTAGGGACAGCAGAAATGGGGAAGAGTAGACTTGATAATACTCATAGTCCATCAGACAAAAAGTGAGGTGGGCTTAGGAGACCTGATGCAGCTTCTAATGCCTGTTATGTGTAGGACACAGTGTGCTGAGAAATTGGACTAATTGCTTTCAGCACAAGAGAGGTCAATCCAAAAGTTTACTAGGGTAAGGCTGGAGTTCATCCTTAATTTATATACCCATTTCCATCAGTTTTATTCCAACAGAAGAATCAAGATCACTGACTGCCAACAAGCATACAGGTAGAGCTAGAAATTCATGAAAACTTGAAATACTTTGTAACATCAGTGTGTCATAAATGCAGTTTATAATACATTATGAATGAAAACAAATATGTCAAACTCCAGCTTCTATGTCACAGGTAGGTGGATGGAGGTGGTCGACAGCATGCAGCAGGCATTCAAAACACCCCGGAAGTGTAGAATTTTGAAAATTCTGCCTCTGGTGTAGCTCACCCACTCACCCAAAGAGTGAAAATTAGAAAATTATTTCTAGTTTGGATGGTGTTTTTTGCATCTTTTTGCAAGATGGTCTTTTTTGACAACAGTCAAAAAAAACAAGCAAATTTAAAAAAAACATAGAACCATTCTATTTTCCCATTAAACTATGTTTAAAAAGGACACAAGTCAGCCTTTAACAAATCATACCTGTGTAATTCCAAAAGAAAGCAATAACAAACCCTCAGGGCAAGCAAGTTCAATTTTGCTTCATAGAGGGGAATTCTTTGCAAAACATGACCACCAGATCAGTAGTCAGATAACTTCTCTGGATTAAACATTCCCACGCTACCCTCTGCTCATGGATGCCAGCAGTTAAATAAATCTCTTTTTCATTTTGAATTTCACTTTGCCAATCTTGGATTCATCCATTGCGAGCTCAGAGGGACTATAACTTGAAAAGAAGTCTGCTTGATGGATATTTTGTAATCAATGTGTGTTTGTTAAAAAGAAATTGAGTTTATATGTACATTTTGTAACTATATATGTACATGGGGCAGCCGTGTTTGCCTATTACATGTACATGTTCCTATTTGGCTTTAGAACAAAGGTTTCTTCAGTAAAGAAATTTGTTCTTCCTAACAAATTAAGTTTTTTTTTTTTTTTTTGCTCTCTTTGTTCCAATTGGGAAAATTCACCTCTCTATTTGTCCTTACCCTTTACTTGACGTTGAACTCCAGACATGAAATGCATGCAAAGTTGACATACAGATGAAATATATATATGTTAGTATATACCAGTCTTTTTTTTAACTCTATTTATATCCACAGAGCGACAGTTACATATACAAACATACCAGTCTTTTGATTCAAACATTATTGTCACACTGTACAGCCAAGGAGATGACTGTACCATTGCTTGAGTGTTTTATAAACTCAAGAGATATTCAGTCTTTTTCTTCACGGTCCCATCCATTCAGCTAAAAATCAAGTCAAATCTATTCTGAATCAGACTCCTAATTTTCAGGTGGCTACAGTAACTTGTGGGTGCTTCATGGAGCTTTGGGGTATCCACTCCAGAATGCATGCTCCTGAACAGGGTCAAAGAAAGAGGGGAAGCCATACTAACATGTACAGGTTGTACAGACCAATAGAATAGTCAGATGTCTACTCTGCCCACCAACTGCTGATTGACAGCTAACCTTACATGAGGTTCATCGGATTTCATCTGATGGGGTGGGTAGTCCAAAAATCAGGAGATGGGAAGGAATTCTAGAGCTTAAAAATGCATATAAAGTGTACATTTTTTTATATTAAAATATTTTTCGAGGGGAAAAAAGAAGGAGGGAAAACAATATACCACTAAAAAATTCAATACAAAAAGGTATAACCATAAATTAAGGAATAAAAGGGGAGGTGGGAAGGGGGCAGACCTTGCTGTTGTATAAGTGGTAGCCCAGATTTGTGGAAGTCCATCCAAGGATTCAAAGTAAGTTCAAAAACATTAAGGGTATCTTTGAGAATACAGGTTAATCTGACATTAACCATCATCCAGTTGACTTCAGAACTATAAAAACTATAGTAAGAGACTTTCAGGCCTTTGGAAGGGCAATACGAGCAGTTATAACGTGTAACAAATCATTTTTTTAGGCAGAGGCAATTCGGTCCTGCTGAGCAGTGACAACTCCGGGTTAGCAAGAAGGGAAAGGTGAAAAACTGAAAAGATCAGGCTGGAAACGTTAAATCAAACCCCTGGGCTACTGGGCATGACCACCAGATGTGTTCCTATGTTCCAATATTCCTGCATCCCCTGTAATTAAATTTTTACTATAATGGGTTTAATGCTGCTTTAAACTTTATAGGTTCCTGATCACCTACCTGATCCCTAGGCAAAGAAGACAATATTGCCCAATGAGCAGATTGAGGATAAAAAATTGACACTCGAAGCTGAAAGCCATACCAAGAAATTGACCACTGCCTGCTTGTACCAAATTATGTATTCTCTGTACAATGAACATTGTGCATATATTCCACCTATGTATTTAGTTGTATACATGGAAGTTAATTTTAATCAGATTACCTCTCAGAGGACCAGTGAACATTTAACGGCAGTTGGACCCAAAAAAAGTTATTTCCGAAGAGCAATAAGAATCAGTGGAAGACTGAAGGTTGTAAAGTGCTCACAGACATATAACTATTTCAGGAACTTGTAACTGGATAATTCAAAGAGCATACCTAATTTTTTAAAATTTATCTTAAAATATATCCTTGCTGCTTTTAATCTGATTGCTCCTTTGAGTCTTTTTCTGATCCCCTATGTGTTTATTACAGAAAAGTACATTTTAGGGCATTTTAAAACTTTTTTTTTTTTAGCTACATAGAACAAAATGGTGGTGAAAGTGTTACCACTGTCTAAATACATAAAGTGACATTTGTCAAGATAAAATTTCTTCCACCTTTTTGTCATTCTTTGTGCAGGAGTCAGTTTCCAGCCAAATATTAACAATTCTATACAATTGTGCATAGTCAGCAAAAATAAAAACCTTAGGCCAATAATTTTGTCAGTTAAAGGAACGAAAAAAGCTTTGTCCAGTATCATGGCTCTACAGGATTAATACAACAAAGCATAATGGTGAGATTAATAACAGAGATAAATTGGGATGATTGAATTGGGCAAGGTGCTGATTCATCACTTTCTGATTCTCCTGGGAATACTGAGAACCAAGCAGTTAAGGAATTTATTCATTTCCTATTTTTTTGGCATTCAGAGAAAGAAAAAGAATCTGCAGACTCATCAGTTGGCATAGTTAATCGTAATAATTTATCATTAAAAATAAAAATACAATTAGGATCATATAATTATATAGATCAAGATCCAATATTTCAGAGGTCTAACTTTACAATCCAACCAGATACTCTAAATTCACATTTCTATTGGCCAACTGCATCAACGAGCAGGAATCTGGAAGACAGGATGTGGAAGAAAGCTTTGAAATTGGCAGCAGGGTTTGCATTTGGTCAGAATAGGAGGACTGAATGTCACTGTTGGCACTGTAAACGTAGCAAATATCAATTATTCAATTTATATATAAAATTTCAATGTATTTAAAGTTTACCCAAGGAGTGTTGATGTGGGCTGGAAAATGTGCTAGGGTGCTATTCAAAATAAATAGCACCACACTACTGACTGTGCTAATGTGCAGTACAATACAGGTAGTCCCCGGGTTACATACGGAATAGGGATGTTAGCACTGCAGGTCGTGCCGGCGCCGCTTCTTCTAATTGCAGGCACGGGCGCCGGGTCCTATCTTTCAGGTAGAGTAACCCCACTACCTGTGTTCCATGCCTGAGTTTCCTTCATGCTGAGACTTGCTCTGGTGTTTGAGCTGGCGTGGGTGTGTCTCTCTTAATCTATGAGGTAACACATACACGCCCTCTGTTTTCTACAGCCTATGGCTGGTTTTCTGCAGGTATTTAAAGGCACCTCCTACTACAGGAAGTTGCCTGAGCAATCTCTAGATTTTACTCTGTGTAACTCCCAGTGCAAAGGTGTTTACTCTGTTTGCCTTACTGTGTACCGGACCTTGCTTACGTTTTTGGATTTAGCCTGTTTGCTGCATGACCCTGACCTCAGATTACGTTTTTGGACCTTTGCCTGATTGCGGCCTGACCGTGACCTTGGATCCTTGTTTCTGGACTTCTTGGCCACGCAAGCCCCTCGGTGCTTGCACCGGGTTTCCTGACTCCTGTGGTCAGCTGCCACCGGCCTGGGGGTTGCTCTGGAGTGGCACCTGGCAGCTACCCCGCAGCCCAAGCCTATCCTCACCATCAGAGGCTCTAGTGAAGACCTGGTAGCGGCTTAGTTACGCCCCTCTGGAGCATACCCAGTCAGTGGCACAGTGGGTCCACACCCGCTTGCATAACAAGGGACTGTGGGTTTGTACTTCAATTGAGTTTGTATGTAAGTTGGAACAGGTACATTATTTTAATAAATACAATTAGGACAGATGTTTGTCTCAACATATTTTTAGGCAGCATGGTGTCAGTTACTGTATAAAATCCTTACTGTTAATCACAAACAAAGCAAAAAAAAAAAAAACTTTATGGAGTCTAGACAATAAATAACTTCTGGAGCAAGCTGTGCTTTGATATGCAAAAAGAAACAACTGCAGAGTTTGTCTTGATCATTAAAGAGGTACAAGAGGCTACAAAAAGAGCTCACCCCCAACCTCAGCTATGTTTAGCAAAAGATTTCTGCAAGTCATGCAAACCACCCCACTCCCCCCATAAAGCCTCCGTCTTGCACCCCAACCAGCAGGGAAGCCCCTTTCGTATCTAGGGGTCCTATGTATTTGGGATGTCCTTAACCCGGGGACTACCTGTAAACACATATTGCATATTGCATACACCAGTACCCAGGAACATTTGCCAACTTATGGAAAGGCAATGTTCCACAATGGCTGGATGTTCAAGATTTCTTATATAATCATATTTTGTACAAGTGAGAAAACAATTCAAAACAAGTTGACTCGAAAATCATACAAAGAACTCACACATAGGTTCAAGCCCCTTTTATGGTGGCCATAGTTGACCTTTAAGAGATCTCCTATATTTGCCCTCTAGAAGCTAGAGATTGGCTAGAGAATTGATGTGAACCTACAGTAAAAAAAAAAAACTTACGCTTGCTCTGTTGTCGGTGTCGCCAAGTTTGGGTTTATGGCTACCTTGATTGGCCAGGCCATAATGACTTTAATTCATTCCGAGCACCCAAGGTGTGCAATCAGGTGGACAAGTATGTTTTATTACAGAAGGGACATTTTTTTCTAAGGTTTAGTTCCAAGATGGCTACATTTAGCAAAATAAGTTCTGCCAAAGGTCTTTTGAAACAATTTCTAATGAAATTAGAGACATCCACAAACTACTGGCTTGTTTCTAGTGTAACTTGATTTTGAACTTTACATTTTCACCCTGTTTAAATTTTGAAGAAAACTTCCCCCTGGAGCCTATTTTTGTCTCTTTTATCATCAGACTTTTAGTCAGAAAGTATGAAAAACCAGTAGGGATTTCCTATTTAAATTAAAACTCCTGTATTGTTAAAAAATCCCCTCTAGGTGTACTAGATAAATTTAAAAGATTAGCGCAGATTGTTACCTTTTCTGGCTATACAGATATTGCTGTAACACCTAAAAAGCAAAAAAAAATGTTTGGCTTCAGAAGATTTGTTTCCTATGTTTTTAAAGACACTGACTTATATATTTATAAGCAATTTGCATAGGGATTTTTTAAAAATGAAATTGCTTGTATATTTGTTCTGTGGATATTAAATCAACGTTAGTGAGTGATGTCAGGGGCTGTTTATAAATCATTAAGTTGTGCAATGGGGAAGATAAAATGTTTTTCAGTTAAATGTCAGGGTTGCTGTTGGGTGACTGTAACAAAATAAAAAGTATTACCTTAGAGATAAGTGAAGTAGGTACTACAAAATGTACAACAAAGTGTTAAGTTCGTGTAAATTTATAAGGCTTTTAATGTATTTTTACTTCTACTATTATTGGTTAATAGTGCCAATATAAGGAGTATGTTTATGGGTGAACTAGCACCAAAAGAACAAAGTAAACATCTGTACACATGCTGATGTTTGTCAAAATGTATCTTGAAGTGCATAGGTCTAAGTAGACCAACCAGCTGTCCTCCAATGCTGCTCCATTTATCTTGACAAACTGTGGGCCTGATTTAATAAAGTTCTTAAAGGCTGGAAAGGATACCCTACCTCATCAGTCAGGCTGGGTGATCCAGCAAACCTGGAATGGATGAATGTTTTGAATTCTGGACACAATCCATTCCAGGTTTGCTGGATCACCCAGCCAGCTTCATTAATGAAAGTGTTTCCTCTCCAGTCTGGAGAGCTTTTATAAATCAGGCCTTGTTAGTCATGATATGTTTTTTTTTTGTAATAGGAGAATTTCTTTACTTGGTGGATCCAGAGATTTTCATCTGCAAATATCTGCAATTCTATCCAGTTCGGATTGATTTCTAAGCCTGGGCAAACCAGTTCAGCCATCGGCACAGACCAGTGATTATCATTGAGGGTTCTCTGGTACCCAGAGGTTGCTAAGGATTCTTTGAGCAATAAGCAATCCCAGGTCAGTTTATGTGACACCAAAGAGTGACAATCTTTCCAATGACTAGCAAAGTAAAAGGAATTCTTCTACTGTCCACCCACCAATATACTGTGAGCTGTGGATATAGTAATAATTTTAGGGGCTCCCTAAGACCTGTTCTAATGGTTCCCCCATATTAAAAAGGTTGAGAAACACTGCTATAGATGAAAACAATATTTTGTACATTAATAACGTTTCCCATCTTTTAGATATAAAGAACATTCATCCATCTCTTCTCTTAAATAAAATACGTTCTAATATTATTCCCAAAAGCTGACTTTCCTATTTGTTTTCTTATCATTTTTGCTCAGTGAAAATCATATTTAATGTTTAGTAGTTCTTTAAAAAAGAGTAATATCATGCATTGGATGGGTTGACATATTAAAGTGTGACAGGCTAAACTAATCTCTACAAATATTAGATACTATAATCCTCTTCAATAAGCAAATCTGATCTAAACACAAACAGATTTATTACTTCAAATCCTGACATACATGCTCCACTCAGCTTTATTTACTTGTCACAAACCGAAAAGGAAAATTTGGGTTGGTATAATCAACCAAGAAAATCATAAAAGTAAACAATATCCCCTTATGTAGGGGCCGGAAATCGAAGTTTCAATCACGGCGCATTTATCAACAAATATTTGCAATTTTTCTTTTATGAATTTCAATGAAACTAACCTTGATTTTTAAGAAAAGGAAATGAAACCTTTTAATAACAGGATGAGATAGCAGTGGATTTTTCAATTTGTTTTAATTTTTACAGTTTTTTTCATTTGAGTTTCGCTGTAGGGTGTCAGCAGTTTAATTTGTGATAATGTAAAAAAGGTATAAAAGGTATAAAAGCCCAACTCAAATTTAATCATTAAAATACTTTATATGTGCATCAAAACAAAAGGTGTTCAAAGTCCTACAGTTTGTCATCATAAGAATGAGTAAAAAAATACTGTCTACTGCCAGCAAGCCCTTGCTGTGTGTGGAAGCAGTTGTCTCTCTGCAAAGGTCAGTGAGAGCTTTGCTGATTGCGGAACTTTGATTCTGATGGTAAAAGAGGGGTCGTGCGCAGCCCATTTTTCATGGTTTCCAAATGAAATCCCAACAACTGGACAATGGGCATTTAATGTCTGTGGCCAACTCAGTTGTATGTAAACTTTAAAGCCAAACTCATTAAAATAAAAAAAACGAAACACTTACCCTTACTTCTGCAGAGCCCTTGATCCCTCCAGAGCTGTCCTCGATTTGGTTCAGTGTTGTCCTGGAATCCTTCTTTTGTCCCAGAGTGGAGGAAGCGCTGGTGGCTGCCATTTTCTTCTGTGTTCTTTCTTCTGGGTATATCAGCCAATCTGGCACAGGGCAGATGCGAGATTGAGTGACATTGCCTGCTGTGAATGGGAAAATAGGGTTCCGATCTCACTGCGCATGCGTAGGATCCAAACTTTTTTTTTCAATTGAAGGAAGGATCTAACCTCTGTGCATGCCCATCATCGTACATGTGCTATGATATTGTAAAACTATATACAAACAGTACAAGATTTTTAAAGTTGACTGCTGCTGGTTACTGGGTGTCACCAAGGCATTGTTTAGTGCCTTGGTATTTTTAATCCTTTGGTATCAGTAAATGTTTGTTTTTACCATGACATCCAATAGTAGATCTAAATGCTTTCATTAATACATGATCCTCCTATAAATGTGCTGGTTTTGTACCTCCTGTTATTGGGTAATGAATGACTCCAAATTGTGCTTCTACATTGTCCCCCGGCAATTGTGGCCCTGGTTGATATTACAATTATTTGGGCTGAAACACAATGGGACTGATTTAATAAAGCTCTCCAGGACTGGAGAAGATAGACCATCATGGGGGAACCTGGGTGATCTAGCATCCCTGCAATGGATTGAAAACCCTTTTCCAAATAATAGCAAACAATTTTTAGGAAATCCATTTTATGTTTGTTGGATCACCTAGCTTCTTCTATAAAAGTCTATCCTCACGAGTCTTGGGGAGCTAAAATAAACCAGGCCCAATGTGCAGGCATGGTTCACCATTGTACCAGTGATCTGTGAACCAGTGTAGCACCAAGTCCGAAATGCATATAGACAGGAAGTAATTAAACAAAGTTAGATCAGGTCAGCAGTGCTGAGATACAAGAATGGTTAAAAAAGTGAGAATTATTACTTATGAAAGAAAAGAAATTGTTTATGACAATGTCTTATTTACCTAAATTCAGTGTTTAGATATATGTTTGATCTTTTTTTATGTTATTATACCCATAAAAGAGACAATTTTTCCAGCCCATTCAGTGATGAACCAGACATACCTCATGTATACTTTCTATATATAAAACCTACCTAATATTACAAATTTTTAATTCCAAGATTGATCTTGGAATTATATGATATTGTGTTGGCAATATGTGACAATGTCTTACTGCATATAATAGGAATCTATATATTTTTACTTGGCTTGAGTACTGGTCCATTAATTTAGAATATAAGAAATTATAGAATTCAGTTATTATCAAAGAATTTAATCAAAACTGAAATTAATTTTACATTACATTTTTATAAAAGTCGTAAATATATTCCACAGCACATAACTGAGACACCTTCTGTTTGCCTTAGAATATATAATGCATTTACAATGGGACAGGGCCATTTGAGATTCATAAATCAATATATTTTCATCTGACCACCAGATACTTCCAATGTCATTGATATTTTGGAGAATCCATAGCCAGCCAGTTGACTTGCATCCAAATAGTCAACATGTTGGTTGGTCAATACTTTGGTACAAGTACAACTCCTAAAACTCACTAATATCTAATTGGCAATAAACTATAGTTGGTGGATGATGATTATAGCATGGGTGACTGCGTGTGACTATACATGAGGTCATCATTTAAGCATTTTTAATGCCATAAACGGCTCAGACATTTGACTGGTACACTGACTTGCCAGATCTTACAGATTTTCCAATAAGTACGCCTGGCCAAATCTGACAAACATTTGTCCCGTCAGCTGGACAGTCAGTCTGGGTATCCAGTTCTGCTGGTATATAGCCAGCTTTATGAAGGCCCGCTTGGATGATTCCAAGGTAAGGGTAATTCAAATAAAGAACACCAGAATTCATCAAGCCTGACCTAGTGATCTTGTGTCAGAGCAGTTTTTGTGTCTTACATTATCCTGTAAGCAGTAGAAGCCAACACAAGTAACTGGTTAAAGTAATTGGAATAGAAAGAAACAGAAAAACAATGAAAAAAGATAGATTTAACAACAACGTGAGTCGAGGAAGAAAAAGGAAAAAAGATTTTCTGGGAAGTTAAGGCAAATATTCATGTTCTGCTTTATATAAATAAACATCTATGTACTACAAGTGCAATAATGATAAAAATATAACCTTTATGGTTTATGTAAGTCTTTCAGACTTTCCTAATATTACAACATACAGATGTCATTTTATCTTTTATATACAAACCTAATGTTTCCTTTGAAGACTCTATCACCATAAAAATATTTTACAAAGTGTCAGAGCATATGGTTTCTGTAAAGTGCTTCCACCTCCAGCTATGTTGGGTTTGTGTGCAAAAGTACGTCTTACAATATTAGATTCTTGTATTCTGGTATATAGAATAGGCATTTCAGAAACACTGCTTGACCTTAAAATTTAGATATGACCTGTATGCCCTAAAAAACAATAGCACATTGTGAAAATACACTGAACTCTATAGATTTTTGTAGAGTTTAGCATTGCTAAGGATAAAAAATATATATTTGTGTGCATGTGTTAATTTAATTTTTTTTTTTTATTTAAAAATTGGTTGATCAAAATATTTTATTATTCAGATAATATTTCAATATGATTTAGGATTGTTTTATGCCTGCTTGTAGAATATATCTTTAATAAACTTTTTTTTCCTACTTTTTCTATGTATTTATAGTGATTTTTCTCTTTTCATAATGATAGTCTAACAAATACACACAGAAATGAGAAATAGAGTTTGAAATTAAACCGTTTCCCTCCATAATGTAAAAAAAAGTATTGTTGAATTATATTATCAAGTAAAAATAATATGTTTATTTCATTAAAATGTACTTGTTTATTATTTTAACTTCACAGCTGGATCTTGAAGCACATGATTCTAAGGTAACACGGGTACTGACAAATTACAATCCATCTCTAGATATCTGATTTTAATTTGATTCCCCAAGTCATTTATATCAGATAGCAATATCCAAGCCACTCTTATTAGTTCAATATCATGTGGTGTGAGATAGCCCTTTTAATGAAATCTATTTCATCACATTTTAATGCAAATTGTCCATAATAGTCATCGGTCAAACAGGTTCACATAATTCAAGTTTGGGATTATCATCTGAATTTATTTATAAGAAACATAGCAGGGATGTTAGGATACATATATTGAATAGTAATAGTTGCACAAGGTGAATTTCTTTTTTTTTTTCTTTTTGTTTTTTATGCTTTTTAACAAGACTTTGTTTTGACAAACTGACAAGATATTGATCATGAGATGAGAGTCACCACTGATGAGGTCATGTGTGAGGGTTTTGTGGATGGAGGAGTCTTTTTTGGCTACAACCACTCATTGTGGAAAAGTGAGCTGCAGCCCCCTCTATCAGCAGGAGAACTCATTAAAATTGTACACAAATAAGTAAAGGTGGTTACTTTATTTGTCTAATTTACTGGATGTGTTGTTTAAACTTATAGCATCACAAAAAAGAGAGAATTAAAGAGTTAAATTCCAAATGTATTTACTGTTTACTTTTGCATATTGCCTATCTTTATTTTACCTTTTTACTTTTACTGTTAAACTATAATGTATACATTTTACATGAAATATTTCTGTGTTACATTTATGTTTTTATAATATAAGACTAATGTTAGCAAACCAAATTACAAAATACACTCTTTCTAATCATTATAGAAACATGCAATTTAAAAATATAGGATCAAAATAATAATTTTAAAAAATATAATAATAAAACATAAAAAATGAGAGGAGGCTAAACTACCAACCATTTAGGAACAATTCATATAATACAGTGACAGGAGACACTTTTAATATATAGGGAATAGACACAATTTTTCGCACTCAGTTATGTCGGCACATTCAAAAATTAAAAACCATATATTTTATATAATTCACCTTCATTATATTATATAATAATAATTGTAATCAAAATTTTATATTTGTGCACATAGTACTGCACATAAATATTATTTTAAAAACCTAATATGTATTTTGTTCCTAAATAAATTGAGAACAACCACACTATCAAAATAAGCAGCTCCAATGCATGCATCTAATAATAATAAATGCTACTTTGAATTTACCAGCAATCAACAAACAATATGAATGTAGAGCCTAGTCTTAAACAATGGAGCGTTCTGTCCTACAGCTGCATGTCAGCTAACCAATTCAAGAGAATATATCCTTACATGACCTCTACGTCATCTATATAACATCTCCTACAGCACCAGTGAATCGAAAAGACACATATCTGAACGGGACATTGTAATTCATTAATGCACTCCATCACACACTTTTTAATGTCAAAATTCATCAAATATTTTAAAAAACATTGCTTCCTATTACAACAGGCAAGTTTACCCATTTATTTTAGCAACGCTTATCTTTTTTGTTGAAATAATAACAGAAGTATATTTAACAAAATAATGTATTACATTTTTAATACTTTTTGGTGCATGTTGTTAATGTTGTTTTTCAAATTTGTGTTAACTATCTTACTGATAATAATAATATAAGGTATATATATATATTTATATATATCTATATATATATATTATATATATATATATAACTAATAGCATGATACGAGTAGCAAAAAAACAAAACATATATAAATATTTTATACAATTGATTTCTTTTAATCAATATTACATAGTTCAAATTTAAAATGTATGTATACAAAACTATAGGCATGCAAATATATTGCAAAAACAAAAAGTATAAATTATATATATATAGATATATATTTAGATTTATATCTGTATAAAATATATTCAATGCACAGAGGTGCAGGAGCTCTGTAAAATTCAATATTTACTAGAAATTAAAATGCAGAAAAATGCTCTTGTTTTATTTATTTATTACATTTAGTGTAAACCCCATCCATTTTACATTGTGCACATATTGGCTGAATTTAATCCCCAATGGCACCAGCCTGTCCTATTTCTGGCCCTCCTGCAGGATTAAGCAGTGAAGTATTTAGGGCGACTGGCGAATGTCAGCCCGGGTGAGGTCTCAGGGACTCAGGCTGGCTGTACACCATAATGATCTCATGTAAATGTTCCTGACTCAGTGATTTTTGCTGACCCGCAAAGTATTGCAGCTCTTGTTAGAAGGAGAGTCCTGCTCTGTGCCTGAACCACTCAGGAACACAAACCAAGGGTGCCAAGACTGCTAGAAAATGAAGGGGAATTTTTCATCAAGAACATTAGCTTTAAATGACAATGTGCCCTATACATCTATCAATGAAGATCATGGATCATGAAGAGCAAGGCCATAACACTTGAATTCAGTTCAAATTGCCAATCAGGAGTATAAATAAAAAAATATAAAATATAGAAATAAAACCCATATATATATATATATAAATATATATATATACACGATTGGGTGCTGAAAGCCAAGCCATTAGTTTGCTGAGATGGCACACCCAGGACTTCATTAGTAAAGTACTGATATCACCCAGGACCTACAGCTCTCACAGGTTCAATCAAAATATACAATGTAATATTAAAGTGTCCTGATGCAACAAGTAGTACAAGATGCTCATTGCAAAGTGTCTGCGCTCCACTTACTTATTGGCTTAGTGTCCTTGCCACTGACCTGGACGTTTTCCCACAGACCCAGAAGAGGTCCCTTGGTGGTCGGCTCCGTCCCCCTTCCCCTCCCCAGCTCTCCTCATTAGAAGATTGCTTTCAGCCTCATGACTTTTTTTTGCTGCTATCTGCTGCTGAACTGTAAAGGTCGCAGGAAGACCTCTCATACTTATCAGCCTTGCACGGGTCAGTAACTGGAAGCTGGGCTGCCCTGGCTATACCTCAGGCAAGAGGGGCTTGGAATCAAACACAGCTAACTCCATTACAACATTTAAGGATTTACAGGCAAGGATTTGCAAAAGAACATGCAAACTGGTAACTTGGAATTAAAAAAAAAAAAGAGACACAAAAAGCACCCATAGAAAGCAGCCAGGCCTGTTCAGCATGAGTGATTGGCCAGAGCGGGGCTGCTGGTGCCCTGGGAATCTCATGTAGCAATCACAGGGGCACAATGTGTGGTGTGCAGTGCTGTTAATTAAGGCAAATGTCCTGCCCTCATTATAATTTAGTAGATTTGCAGTTTTCCAGTATGGTAATTCACACTACTTATATACAACAGGTTTTGCAATCCAAGTCTGCTAGGCAAGGATGGAACTACAAGTCCCAGCATGCCTGCAGAGAATCCTGGGACCGGTAGCCACATTGGGACTTAATTATCAAAACTTATACACAACTTTTTTGTGTAAACAGGATGGAAATCTAAGAAAGGAGTTAAATGAACTTTGGTAGGGTCACCATTCCACTTCCCTTCCTTCTTTATTAAAAGGCCAGTTAGACCATATAGAAATAATCATTCCATATATCCTATAATATTTTATTATTGGATGGCGAATAGTGGGAGAACCCAATATATTTCCAGTATAGTTATAATCATCAGCATGGAATTTATTATATGCTCTGCAGCAAAATATAACCACTGGAGTCTAAGTAAGGTATAAAATCAGGGGCTTGGCTGATCAGTTTTAGGTGAGTTGAAGTCTTCATTATAAATCTGACCAACACAACTATTGAAGGGGAAGCTGAATATAAAATAAAGCAGCTTTATGCTACCTTTACTATTTATTGTTGAAATCCAAGGGCCAGCATGGCAATACATTTAGTATGTTCTCCCAAACTGCTTGAAGGTTTATTCTTAAACCTGATTTGGATCTCAAACTATCTTGAAGGTTGCAGTGTAAATGCTGAATCTGCCTGCTTTTTACCCTGTTGATTGTGTTGTTGAGCTTATTACATTGTTAGGTGTAGTTGCTGATGTTCTGTATCTGAGCCTAAAACAAGAAAGGCCCATATTCTGTGTTCAGAGACAACTTTACACCAAGTCTACTTATAGGTTGCACATTAATATTATTATCATTAAACAGGATTTACATAGCGCCAACCTATTACGCAGCCCTGTACATTAAATAGGGGCTGCAAATGACAGATACAGACAGTGATACAGGAGGAGAGGACCCTGCCCCGAAGAGCTTACAATCTAGTAGGTGGGGGGATTTACACACAATAGGAGGGGGATAGCACATCACAGAATCATGTAGAGAGAGGCTGAAATCCCACCCTTAAGAATTGTAAAGAAAATGTTACATCTGGTTGTAAGGGAATGTGTATCATGATAACTGTGCCCATGCAACATTTCCTGCACTGCATTAGCAGCTCACTTGGTCCATATCTTAGAGTGCTGCTAGACCAAGATGAGATCTGAGATCCTTCATATACATCTGACTATCTATGACTTTTGCTTTTCATTAATGGTGATACAATTGCTTTTCTTTCTATGAAATAAAGAGAAATGAATAGGCCCTGTGCACAACAGGCATAAAAATAATATTTTTTTCCACCTGAATTTAAAAACGTCACACATAGCGCTTTATGAGCTTATAATGTTTATACATATGTTTTACATGTTAATTCTCGTTGTGTGTGTTAACCCAATAATAGCCTGCTCTGCTCAGATACATTGCAATGGGCCCAATTGCAGAACGTACCTTTGTTATCACCCTTCCATGCAGCTACCTGCAACATTCCGGCCCTATAGGCACCCAAGTCAATGAATTTGCTTCTCACAAACCAACTCTAATTGTCTGAAAATAAATAATAAATTCTTCGAATAGGGACACACGTAGGAAGCCGCCAACATCCAACTTTTGCTGCCAATCACTTCACTTCAAGGCTCTATGGTGCCATATACACTAATCTTAATTAGACCAATTACATGAGTAAAATAGATGAAGTTAAAGACTCCGTAACTAATAGGTTTGTAGCTTAAAGGCAACTTTTCAGTGGCTGAAGAGCCGTAGTAAAGGGTGGCACAGACAGAAGATGGCATTGACAGCCAAGCTCCCCATGACCAGAGCCAGCCCAGGCCCCATCCTATTGCTGGCATACAACTGACCTTTAATTAAAACAGACAAGGGTATTTAAACTAGACTGAGTTCAGCTTGCACCCCCCTTATCCTCCCCTCCCTTCCTTTCCCTTTTCTCTTTGCTCTTTTTTTGATGCCTTTAGTGTTTCAGAAGGTGGAAGTTGGCTTTGTGTGGCATAGGTCAGACATAGGCACTGTGCTGCAGAAGGCTTTAACGCTGGCTGAGCACACAGAAAGGCTCTACTGGAGAGCTCAAGGCCTTTGACAATCACCATTGTTTCGAAAGGGAACAGAAGCTGCATTTGCCTGAAAATACCAAGTTCACTATCCGAAAAGCGACCTGTATAATAAAAGAGGGAGAGAGAGAGAGAGGAATCCATCTCATCATTTAACAATAAAAATTTTTGCTTAAAAACGAATCTGTCTTCTACACTAGTGGTCTGTCATTCCGTGTCACCAGCTGTAGCCAAACTGCTGCAGGTCTGAGGTCACCAAGCTGTGCACTGATTAAACACATAGAAATGCCAACATTGAAGTGTATCTGAACCCAGGAACAAAAAATGTAATATATTGTCAGTTCGGGCTGCTAAATTAGATTTTTGGCTTCCTGTTTTAGGGTGACAATGCTTACTTACCATAGTTTATAGGGAAATGTTGTCACCTTTGTATAAAAGGGGGTTCATTTATCAAGCTGGTAATCAGCAAGATCACCAGCAGGCACTATTGGCATGACCCTATTCATAGAAGTGGGGTTCAGCTGACATGGTTATCAGTATTATAAATGATCTCCAGTTTGTGAATGAATTAGTGATCACTATTGTTAACTGTTGGTTTTACTACTATTGACACATTTATAAGCTGATAATCAGCATGATAGCCTTTCTCTTTCATAGTGGTGAATGCTATAGACCATAATAGGGATTATTGTTGCCTGTTGCAAACACCCTGATCACTACTTTGCCACTTTTTGAAAGTAGCCTACACAGTTGCAATGAATGGATGGAATCCACCATATATAAATACCGCATTTAGTTACGTCATTCAAAGAAATCTGGCTTCTGTTCACCTATGTTGGGTAGTTACAGTAAAAATAAAAACCTTGAATGCCATAAAAATAAAAATCGCCCTATTATAAACATGGCATTATTAGAATGAAATAAGTGATAAGTGATCTTTATGATACTCTTCATGATAGTGCCACAAAGTGTAAAAGGCTCCCCCCCACCAAGCCTATACAATCAAGTTTAAATTTCCTAATATAATAAAAGCCTACCAACTTCTCTGATCATATTATATCAAATCAGACCATTACTCTCCATATATGCTGACAGATCTAAAGCAGATTGTACTGTAACATTTGTGGGAAACTTTATAACCAGCAAATTGGTGGGACTTCTATAGCTTCAGGGATCTAATAATATGTAAACCATAAATTGAACTGTACAAAAAAGAGTAAATTTATTGGTGAAATTCTACATAATAAACAGTAAAAAGGTATTTGCACAAATACTACACAAATATGCACAACCTTTGATAGACAGGTTTATAAAAGGGTAATACAATATTACATACGAATACATAATACAATAATACATACAAATATTTCTCTGTCCTTTAAAAGTATTGACCCAACATGTTTTGCGACCAATATGGCTTCTTCAGGGGTTGTTGATACATATAAGGACAGAGATAACACTATATCATAAAAAAACAATGTCCATATGTTACATTATTGTTTCAAAGACAATCAAAGTCACTTACATCTTCCAATGAATGTGGACAACCCAAAATGATGTTAATGTGCCAATTGTTTTACACCTCCAAAAGCTGCTAGACAAATGGTAGCAAGCATAAAGGGGAAGGCAAGGCAAGTAGCCTTGTCAATAGGACAAAAAATCAGCATTGTCTATTTACCAAAAAGAGTCATATGGTTTATAAATATATTATATTTTATTAAAGCTCTCCAAGGCTGGAGAAGATACACTTTCATCAGTGAAGCTAAGTGATCCGGAAATCCTGGAACAGATCTGGTTCAGGATTGAAAACATTTGTTGATAAATGGCAAATTACTTTTAAGAAATCCATCCAGGTGTGCTAGATCACCTAGGTTAACCACATAAAGTGTATCCTCTCCAACCTTGGCGAGCTTTAATAAATCAGGCCCTATATCTGAGACAGTATAATGAAACATAGGGGAAGATTTTAGGCAGAACTGGGAACAAAGTAGGAAGGAAGTTATCAGCTAACAGATTTTCAAGCAGGATCAACAGGTAATTTTTTGGACTTAATAATCAGATATAATACGTATATCTGATCTTAAGGTAACAGTACATTTCACTGACAAAAAAATGTCACTCCTTGTTAGAAGCTCATTGTTAGAATTTACATAAAATTTAACTTTTTGTAGTATGATTATGTTTTCAGTTTGAACATTGAGGTCCATTTTCAAAGAAAAAAAGGCTGTTCATCTAGCAGCCTACCCAAATATGTTCTCCCAGGTTGTACATACAATGGATGATCAATATGTGGATGGAATCACTCCCAGCAGCCTGCAATATATATGGATAAGTCAACTGATCATTTCCATTCATTTTCACCTCAATTTATATTCCAAATGTTATTAGTTTGAATTTTAATGTGACGGTTTGTTTGCCATTCTACTTGTGAATATAATCATTTGATTGATATGTTTTTTTTTCTGATTGCTCATATCTAGATAAATGTATCTACAGATAGTATTATTTAGAATACAGATAGATATAGACTGACTGAAAAGAGAAAGAAATAATCATATCTAGATAAATTTATTTACTAGAGTTATCATCTGGAATTGTTTGGAGAAGAAAGAAAGAAAGAAAGAAAGAAAGAAAGAAAGAAAGAAAGAAAGAAAGAAAGAAAGAAAGGAAGGAAGGAAGAAAGAAAGAAAGAAAGAAAGAAAGAAAGAAAGAAAGGAAGGAAGGAAGGAAGAAAGAAAAGAAAGAAAGGAAGGAAGAAAGAAAGAAAGAAAGAAAGAAAGAAAGAAAGAAAGAAAGAAAG
>NC_092862.1:121663240-121664710 GCF_032062135.1 Pyxicephalus adspersus | reverse complement strand
GATAGATAGATAGATAGATAGATAGAAGGATAGATAGGATAGATAGATAATAGATAGATATATAATAGATAGATAGATAGCCCTATCTGGTTCCATGACAGGTCACATGACCCTGTAAGAAAGGTAGGTTGGTATAATATGGATGCCGGTAAGTCATAAAACAATTGGAATTGCAGGGCACAGCATAGACATGATACAGCTAGTTTGGCAGACAGAGAAAGGCCGCAGTTTATTTGAACAGCAGCAGGATTTGGGAGGAATGTAGCCTGAGCCCACTGCAAAGAACATTCAATTTGTACTTCTGAGGCAGCAAAAATAAATAACCCCAATCCCTGAAAGGGCAGAAAAAAATCAGGAAATTGAATGTGTTTTTTTTCCTTCAGTGAAGTTTCCCTTGAGTGGTCCCATTTTGTTGCTGTCTAGCCTTGCAGCTTGTAAAGTCCTGAGGCCTCCAGCTCACTAGCATCACCCAACACACAGATAGCAGCTCTCTATACCTATGGCGACAGGGACACCCAAACAAAGCGTTTGTCATGTAAAACGTCCGCCACAGGAACAAAATATGTCATTTCACAGTCATTGTAATACATGAAGAAATAGGATTAGCTGAGAATATCAGCAAGGTAAGTAGGATTAATGGCTATGTGCAGTAAATTGTGGAATTCTATCAGGATTGGGCATATGTCTTGCCTTTTATGTTACACATTCCAGCCTTGTTTTGTTTGTTCTACTAATATCAGTCATATAAATATAACTTCTATAATTGTTTTAATTTGTTTTCAACACCCTAATGATTTCAGAAAGGGTTCTCCCAGGGATCAGGGACACAAGCATAGAGCACAATCCTGCTCCAATTTTTTGTCCCCCCCTGGTGGTGGATGCTGGAGATGCACGCTTGATTTTTATTTTTTCAGATTTTTTTCACCGGATTCCCCGAAAAGACAATAGGAATTTAGGCAAGATAAAGAAACATGCAGGAATAATAAACAAAAAAAACTAAGAAAACTTTTTAAAAGTAGCAAATACCCGTGATGGTAAACGTGCATGCCAACATGTAAATATATGATATAAAGCATACAAATATTTGAGATTGCTTTGGTTATAATTGATAATCATTTTTATGCCATTGCTGCATAAACATTTGTCGTTGTATATTAATTCTACTTACTTACAGTGTTTATATATATAAATATATATGAATATGTTCTGTTTGGATCATTCAAAGATTTTTAGAACAAAATATTTATTATACCTAAAAAAGTTTATGATTTGTTGTAACAAGATATCAAATTTTATCCTGAAATAATATTTCAACTGAATTAAAAAAAAGATTTATTTATATACTATTTTAAAAATGATTTATTAATAAAACGTAATTTTATTAAAATTAAAATTGCTATTATGTATATTATTATTGTTGTTGCTGAATAATATGATTATGAATTATTAAATAACACACACACACACACA
>NC_092862.1:121657160-121662530 GCF_032062135.1 Pyxicephalus adspersus | reverse complement strand
TGTGTGTGTGTGGTATGTATGGTTGTGTGTATGTGTGTGTGTATATATATAGATCTGTGTGTGTATGTGTGTGTGTGGTATGTATGGTTGTGTGTGTATATATATGGATTTGTATGTATGCATGTGGGTGTGTATTGGTGTGTGTGTGTTTAAAATAGTATTTGTGATTCTGGATGGGTTTGTGTTTGTGTGTATACATATATGTGTGTGTATGTGTTTAAATGTGTAAATAAATAAATATATAAATAAATAATATATATGGATGGGTGTAGATGTATGTGTATGAGTGTAATACTGTGTGTATAAACATTTGTTTGGAAATCTAAATACGTGTGTTGGTGAGGTTGTTGTGTGAATCTGATTATGTTTGTGTTTGTACATATATACACGTATATGTAAAAGTTTGAATATATATATATATATATATATGTATAATAGAAAGATCAATGGATGGATGTTGGAGGGTGAAATCCTACACTGATTTCAGAGATTGAGGCTGGAACCTATATAAAAGTAGTAATAATACATACAGTAATATAATATATATATAAATACACATTTATATATACTATATTGCCCCAGGACCATCCACGTCTGTCCATTATATATGTAATTCCAGCAGTCTGTATGTAATATCAGCTGACAACCAGCTATACATTTTATAAATAAATATATATCCACTAGTATTTGGTAATATTGTCATTACACATGTTTGTATAATTGTCAGTGTATGTATGCTGTGGTTGTGGTATGAGGGTAGATGTACAGTGCTGGGTGTATTGTGCACCCCTCCAGTAATGGGGCAGGCTGACTCTGGGAAGGAGGACAGAAAGTTTGTAAGAAGTACACATCACTCATTCGGATTACCATTTTCCTATTGACAAAGGCAGAGTACTGCGAGTTTACTGAACACGATGGGTGCTTAATTATTAAAGACGATGTGAAAAGTAATTATGTTTGGATCAGGAGTTTAAGATCAAATCAAGTCCGGGATAAAAGCAGGAAAATAAATATTTGTATTTCATTTCCTTAGTAAAATGGTAACTGAGATGAATGACATAAACTGGGGAAAGAATTGTGCCAGGAGTCTGCCTGGCTATTATCTATCATCTATCTATGTATTTATTGTATATATCTATGTACTTATCTATATCTCTATTATCGTCTATATATTTAGTACATATCTGTATTATATATTTAATGTATATATCTATGTAGTTATCTAATATCTTTATGTCTATTATCTATATATTTGTTACATATCTGTCTTATAGATGTATTGAATATCTATGTATTTATCTATTACCTATCGATCTTATCTATCATCTATCTATATATGTATTATTAAATATCTGTCAATGTACTTTATATTATATATATATATATATATTCTAATATTTACCATCTGCGTGTCTCTTTCTTTATCTATGTATCTATTACAATAGTGTATGTATTTTATTTATTTGGCTACTACCTATATATATATATATATATATATATATATATATATTTATATATATATATAAATTGTTCATACTTTTGTTTCTAATATACGTTCTATATTATTCCTACTATACTATCCCTATGCCCTTCTATTTATTCCTGTATACATGTATGTACCATTATTGCTTTTTACTTTTTTTCTTTTTTTTTTCTTTCTTAGATATTAAATCGAACTGAAAGTCTTCATTATCTTATGGTGATCATTGTGTATTTCAATTCATGAAAAAGAAAAATAGTTTTCATACATTGTGCGATTTAATAACGAACAGACAATGCTATTTATTAAGGACAAGAAGGAGTTTGGATTGTTAGTATATATTCAGAATTGGGGAACTACTATACATAGAGGTTATTGTGGAGGTGTCTCAGGTACACTGGGGGTGGATTACAAGTCATGATGATGATGATGAGGATGATGAGGATCATTCATCATCACCAATGATTGAAATATTATAAGAATGTGTAATCCACACAGCTCTGTATGTTTGTGATCACTATAAAGGAATTCAGTATTGTAGTATTGCTGATGAAGTTTCCACATTTCTCATATTATCTTGGAGTTACAGCCACATTTTACACCTCATTCTCATTGGAATTGATGATATCCTACAAATCGTACAGTGGATCCCTGAGTCATAGCACATGAGTTGCTATTGTCCGTTTCAAAAGCTAATTAATGTTTTTCCTTGTGATTAATGTTGAGAGACAATAGTTAGTTTGCCTGTATTGTTCTGTGTAATTATATGATATAAATCTGAGCCAAACACCACCAAAAGGGCATCTTAGAGCGCAGAAAATGGGCTGAGGGTTTAATTACTCAGCTGAGTTCACTGGGAAGCATCACCAGCACACGATCTGAATTTTGGCCATGTTTAAAGCGAACCTGTCACCTGAGCCAGGAACAATGTGGTGTAACACGGTGAGCATTCTGGAGAACAGAGAGTTCCAAAGAATACAAAAGAGCTTTTTAGAGGCACATAGCATTAACTTGTTTTATTACATTGTAGCATTAACTGGTACTATCATCTTATACTATTACCTTGTATCACTTCCTTGTACAATGACCATAAAACGTTATCCTGTAGTATTACCTTATAGAATTAGCTTGTATTATTACTTATTATATTGTAATATTACCTTGTAGCATTGCCTTGTATTATTATCTTGTATCATTACTGTATGAGGTATTACCTAGTAGTACCTATTTATTTTGAAGCATTACCTGGTAGTATTACCTGGTAGCATTACAACATTTTGCAACATTTTGTGTCTGAGCACCACAAATCCAACATAGCTGGGACACAATTACATTATCATCAAGTAAAGCAGAGTAAGATACTGTACAAACAGATGTTTTGTGTTTACTTAGTACATTTCTCAATGTTTATTTTTGTTGGTTTATTGCTCCTATTTTTTTTAATGTATTTACTTTGCAGGTGGCATGTTCACTATATATTTTCAATTTATCTATGGATATCTTTTAGGATCTTCATGCACTTCACTTCATAACGTACTTGCAGGTGTATTATTATT
The DNA here is from genome assembly GCF_032062135.1 of Pyxicephalus adspersus. Classification (NCBI taxonomy): domain Eukaryota; kingdom Metazoa; phylum Chordata; class Amphibia; order Anura; family Pyxicephalidae; genus Pyxicephalus; species Pyxicephalus adspersus. Next base: position 121,659,494 of record NC_092862.1, on the reverse strand, counting down.
ATTAATAATAGTATTAATAATAATAATAATAATAATAATAATAATAATAATCATATTAATAATAATAATATCAATAATAAACATGATTTATGTTGCACCCACATATTACCCAATGCTGTACATTAAATAAAGGTTGCAAATGACGGACAGAAAGGACCTTGCCCAAAAGAGCTTATCTCTTTAAGCTCTAAAACTGAAGACATATGTACTTTCTATGTCTGTATTATATTTCCCATAGATATATCCATGATGAAATATATATGCCAGATGGCTATTTTTGATTTTTTTTTAATGATAGAGAAAGCTAAATAAATAAATATAGGTGCATAGAGATTAAAAACTTACATTCATACTTACCTGGATTAAGTGAAACTAGATAGATAATATATAAAATTAAATAAATAAACACATGTCTGGGTGTTGTATGTGGCATTTAAAACACAACAAATAATACATTCTATACATTTTTACACTCTTCAAACTAAACGAATGTACAGAAGGAGAACGAAAATGTTTTAGGGAACGTTATGTAGCGGGAATGGAAATGATATATTTATTATACATATAAGTTTTATATAAATGCTAAAATTCAAATTATTGTCCCCAGATCAAGCAAAGAAAATTAATTGGAGGGTATGATAGGTCTCACATGAACATTGAAATAAGTTCCTGGAAATGTAAAAATATAGAAGGTGAAAATGAAAAAAATAAAGAGTTAAAAGTATATATATATATATATTATCACAAAGAGAGAAGACATTTAAAGATTTAAAGAGTAGACATGGTGATGCTCTGTTCACTTTGACTTTCCAATAACAGACATGATAATACCATTAAAAATAAAAAAACAAATTGTAATAATTAAATTTAATAATCATTATACGAAAAACCAAAACGGATTTCCATGCACATGATTTTATGTCTGAAGTGAACACTGTTCAGCAATGTGAACTTTCTTAACTCTTCAGTTTTTCTCCTCCTATATATTTCCATTTTTAAATTTTCAATCATCATAGGTGGAACTTATGAATTTATGTGAGATCTATCATACCCTCCAATTAGATTTCTTTGCTTAATCTGCAGACAAGAATTTGAATTGTAGCATTTCTATAAAACTTATATGTTTAATAAACAGATGGATATTATAGAGAGATAGATATTTGGGATAGATCTACTGAGCAGCCACATGCCCCAGCTAATGATTCCATCTCTCTTCAGACATTAAAAGGGATATTGAAAGCTGACTGAGACAGGATGTGACACTTGACCTTCACATTGTACACCCTGGAGGATGCAGATAGGTTTCAAAATATTACTTATCTCCCCCTCTCCCCCTCTCTCCTTGTCTGCAGAGCTAGGACTCCCATCTAGGGACCTCACTGCTTCATTTCCATTAACACAGAAACAGGCAGCCAACTACAAGAGAAGTGACTCCACAGAATTAGTCCTGGGCTCCCTCCTCTCACAGCCCTCCGTTCCAGGTGAATGATGATGAGCGGCCGGCAGCTCCAGCGCAATTTGCGCCCCGGTGCAGAATGTATGAAGGTAGCGCCGGCCGACTCCCATACATCGCCCGCATCCAGCGCTGCTAATAAATCAGGCAACGAATACCAGGGTTCTCTTTGTTGTCCCAGACAAATAATGATCTGATACAAATATTAATAATTACATAAAATAAATCCCATGTCCTGGAAGGTCACAATACATCCCAGGGTGACATAAATTTGGGCAGCTTGGAAAATAAGATTTAGGATTTTCTGAATACAAATCCACAAACTTACACAAAAACATGTTATAAACATTTCTCTCGAAATACACTAACAAATATATAGATATAGAGTTCAATTATTAAGAGGATGATTGCTCCAAAGGAAACTCCTCATTTACTTGAAGTGAGATCTCCCTGAGCTCATTAATGAAGATCTGAAATCACAGACAGTCTATATTTCTGAATGTAACGAATAATGAAGATTGCTGTGATCTACAGAGACCTGATAATCGTTGTATGGAGATCATGTGTATGTACATTCAAATCATCACAACCAATATTGTCTACAGGACATAATCAGGATTACCAGGAGTACTAACATTTATCCAAAGAAATCTAATCTGTGTGATCAAACATTTTCTGCTGCTCTCTTACTTTCTTTTTGTTTCCTATATATGTATGACATAAAGCCTTTCTTTGTTTTATTTGTTCTTTCTTTCTTCTCTCTCTGTATACAACTAATACACTGACTGATATATTATTTTCTTTTCATTGCTCTGTTTATATATCTAACTATTACTATCTATCTTCATCTATCAATCATTGCCTATCATTATCTATCTATC
>NC_092862.1:121633920-121657093 GCF_032062135.1 Pyxicephalus adspersus | reverse complement strand
TATCTATCTATTTATCTATTATCTATCTATCTATTTATTTATCTATCTATGTTTTTCTGTCCATCTATCTCAGAACTCAGCCAGCTATTTATTCTATGTATTGTGTTCCATTATTATACCAATACTGTTTTACAATTTTGCATTTGTCATAGTCCATACTATGGTTAAGTCCCTTTAGTTTTCAATATCTACTTATGAATCTATCTATATATTATTGCAGTTGGTGTTATAGGTATGTCCACACGTATAAATTGGATTATTAATATGTAATTATCTATGTATCTATTTATACTGGAAATGATAATATTACTGCAGTATCTCACTATCTATATATCTACCTATCCTTGTTATATTTTTATAATTATTTTCTCTCTTTCTATATATAGATCATAATATAAAATCTACAATATCTTAGTATCTATCCATCTATCTATTCCCATTTTGTACTATCACAACTTTATGCTATGTTAAAATATATATTATTCTGTTTATTGCAATACTGTTGTACACCAATTATCTATCTACCGATCTTTCTCTTTACATTGTGTTATTTTATCGTTTTTGTATTTTAACTATATGTTTTCCTTGATCTCCTTTTCTCTCTCTTATCTTACATTTCTCCATATATGTATGCCATGACTTTCTCTTTCTTTTTTTCTTTTTCTTTCTTTCTTTCTTTCTTTCTTTCTTTCTTTCTTTCTTTCTTTCTTTCTTTCTTTCTTTCTTTCTTTCTTTCTTTCATACAGAAAGCAAAACCATGTTTATTCAGTATTTGTGCAAAGGAAAGCAGCATTTGGAAACATTAGCAGTGTGACCAACCTAAAGATCCCCATAACGTATTTTCCACGCTAAAATGGATTTGTATTGGGTAGAGCCATGTACAGCTTACTTCTCAGCATGAAATGTGACTCAGGTTGGTCGGAGGAGTTGCAGTAAGGTCATACCTCATTTACCCAGCAGGGGGCAGTTCGGGCCACCATCCATTGAGGACAATTACCAGCTCTATCTAGCACCTTAGCAGCTGATTGCCAAAACTGCACGCATGACTTGTTATTCATGAAAAGTCACTGGCAGCTTCTGCAGACAAAGGGATCATTGTTCTGTGAATAGTTATAGGCAGCATTTTACAATGACTTGTTCCTAAACTGCAGTCTGTTCGGATTATATTACACATTTGTACTTGATTTTATTACTCATTTTACCAGATTTATGAAATACAATATTTTGCCAGCTCTGCAGAGAAAATTATTTCATCTTCTAAGTAGCTGATTATAGCACAACGATTATGCCACGATACTTTACCATACTGTACTATACATACACACGCTATATATACAGATATATATACTAAATACATAAATATACCTATATACATTAATGATATCCTCATTTATCAATTCCAAAATGATATTGAATTGTTAACACAAATAATAAACATCTCACTGGTGAATCACAAATTCTAACTATTAGCTGGGGCAAATAAGATAATATGATTGGAAAAAAAATATTAAAAAAATATTAGTATTAATACAAAAATCAACTTGCCTGTGTAGCCATTAAACAAAAAAGCATTGAACAAATAAAATATTCTTTTTTTGTAACACCCTACCACCATCACATTGTGCCGCACTTCCATGTATTGTGGTGAACTGCATTAGGCAGAATGGTCAGGACCAGCTCGTGGTGCAATGAAGTTGGTATTTTCTCTCAATATTTTGTTTTTCCATGTAGAATCTCTCTAATGGTCAAAGGGAAGCACATTGTACATTTAGAGCTCTATTTAAAAATAAGGGAATCTTAAATTCCCTCAAACATTCCCTGGTCCCACTGGAACCCTTAAAATTATTATTATTCAGTTTTTATATAGTGCTGATATATTACCCAGCGTTTTACCATGTCCATAGTCATGTCACTAGCTGTCCATCAAAGGGGATCACAATCTATTGTCCCTACAATAGTCTTATGTCATAAACACAGTCTAAGGACAATTTTGGGGGAAAGCCAATTAATGTATCTGAATGTTTTTAGAAGGTGGGAGGAAACCCACACAGACAGGGAGAACCTGCAAACTCCATGCAGATAGTGTCCTGGCCAAGATTCAAACCTGGGACCCAGCGCTGCAAAGGCAAGAGTGCTAACCACTGAGCCACCAATTTTCTGGTCTTGAAAAAAAACAATTTATTGGGAGTGAGTGGGGAAAAAAAGCCTTCTAACCTGGTGATCAGTGGAAAGAAAGCTACTGAAAACATCATTAGAGTCTCGCAGCTGGCTCTTCCAAGTGCTGTTGGCCCCAGGACCATTCAGGCATCATCAAGTAGGAGATCAATCAGCCACAGTTCAAGGAACCCCCAAGAACCTCTGGAGGAACCCTGCAAAACCTTGGTGGAGAGTGGCAGCTCTAGTACTTCTACTATAACTTTCACAGTCAATGATGGCAGCTTAACATGGCAGCATAAGAAGACCATGCATCTTTATTAGATCCATTTATTTATCTCCAGAAGACCAGAATGCCTCACATGTACATCTACTAGAAATATTTACACACTGTGGATGACAATACAATTACTTTTACTGACTATAAATTAAAGGAAACCATTACTTACAGAACATGTGAACAGTCATTGCTGTCCTTGTGTAAATGCTAGTTGTCTGATGTTTATGCTGAGAAAATGGGGCACATTTATTAAAGATCTCCCAAACTAAAGAAAGTAGACTAATATGGGGAAACTTGGGTGATCCAGCAAACCTGAAATAGATTTCCTAAAATATTTTGTAATACAGGTTCTCTCATGATAGTCTATCTTCTCCAGAGTTGGAGAGCTTTGATCAATTAGGTGGCTTCAGTAGTCACTGACCTGACATTTATGTAGATTGGGAATGCTGAACTGAATTTAAGCACTTACCTGGCATAATACCTGGCATTGATTAGTTAACTCAGCTCTTTAATAGTATGCATGGGAAGAAACTCTAATATGTATATACTTCAGCGTATCATGGTGGCTACATTAATTTTATTGGTTTAATATTTGTGTTTGCATGTGGTTATTCCATCAATATCTTTTGTATTTGCGGAAAATGTACTTTAGCCCATCTCTTTATTTCAAAGATTGCCATCTTCACCAGCTATCCTCATTGTATTTGTTTCTCGTATAGTAATGGGCATCATGGTATTTTACATTTGATATTTTTGCCAGTGCAACCTTTGAGTACTGATAACCATACAACCTCACAACAATTACTATGGCTCTATGAAATGTACAGATATGCATCCACATGATATAACATAGATATGGAGAATGTGCTAAGAACTGTGCTTTGTAATGGAGAGTCTGAACATATCTAACCACTGCTGGTGATTGTACCTGCACACCTGTAGCAACAAAACCACGGGAAGTGCTTACTAATATCATTAAACCCAGTTAAAGAGATTATATGATTTACCCATTTTTTGAAATATGGGAATCCTATATTGCCACTCAGACTAAAACTTGTAGCATCCACATTGGATCAAACCTCTAATGATCCTTTGATTGAGATCTAATTTCACCTTGTTATTTGTTGTAACTTTTTCCAATGCCGTCTTTTGTTTCTGAAAACAAGTTATTTAATCAGTATATTCCTTTTTTAACTTTGTATAGACTTTGTATACAACAGTTTTAAGATTTTTCTTTTTCTCCTTACAGAAATTAACAATTGAAAATATGCATGTTGAGAATATGTTGAAAATAACGGTGACACCTCAAAAATAAGTAAAGAAATAATGTTTTACAATAAAATGAATTGGATCAAAGACTTTATGATCTAGCGCATATACAGCTAGTTCCCAAGTTAAGGACATGCAACATATGGAGGTATTACCACAGAGGTGGTGATTTAAGAGCTGAACTTTTCTGCAACATCTTGTAACTCTTTAATGACCAAGACAAACTCTGATGTTGTTTATTTTTGCATATCAAAGCACAGCTTGCTCCAGAAGTTAATGAATGTTTTTTTTGCTTTGTTTGTGATTTTTTTACAATAACTGACACCACAACGCCTAATAATATCTTGAGATAAACATCTGTCCTAATTGCATCCATTAAAATAATGCACCTGTTCCAACTTACATACAAATTCAACTTAAGAACAAACCAACAGTCTCAATCTCGTATGTAACCGGGGACTACCTGTACATAACATTTCTTTAAGGTAACTTTTTGCCTAAAGCCTAAATTACTTTTTTTATTACGTGTTAGTGAATTACATCTTCATCAATTTGCCCTTATCTCGCAGCATGTTGGAGATCAGGACAGCGGGCCAGGTGGCAGTTCCTAATAACGCAGAGAGTGGTGATAGCACCAGTTTAGTTCTCTGCATCATTGTACAGAGAATGTTCGGCACCTGGTTATGCCCTATGATGCTTTGCACTTACAAAAAGTGGGTTGGATAATGCTTGGTCTCATTCAGCTTGGAAAAGGAATGGCTCTGGATTGCAGTTTGGTGAATCTGGAGGGAACAGTGCCAAAATCAAGGTGAACAATGTGGGGTGGATAGGGGCAAATGTAAAGCATGGATATAAAGGGCTCGATTTATAAAACAGGAAGCTAACATTTCCTCAAATATTCCCAGGTAGGAAGCAATTACTGCCATTGAAATACATGAACCTAGAAGATCCCCATGACGGAATGTTTGAGAGAATGTCAGATTTCCTGTTTTATAAACAGAGCTTAAAAAGTTTAGTTGTGCTTGAAAGTATTGCTTTCCTTTAAACCAGGTTGTATTATTGCAAAGAATGTGGCATGTGACAACATTTTCTATAATTCCTATGTGAAGAGATAAAACGTACTGTAGGTGACCATAGACAATGAGTGATGACAGGCACTGGTATAGATAGATGGAAATCAGTACCAAGAATAATGGCCTTCATTGGCTTCACTGATGTCCATCCTGGCATTCATAACCTAATGTAATGTAATGCAAATCCTAATAACTTCCAAATCTTCCATTTCACCATAACAGCAAACCAGAATATACTTTTTGCTCAACATCATCATGGAACCCAGTTGTTTGTCATTGTCTGATAGATACGTCAAAGTCAGGCTTGGCTCATAAGATCTTACTGGGCACTATTTTAGTGTGTACATTCATAGAATAGTTGTCACATTGAAGCTGACCCATCCTAATCTTGGCAGAAGGAAGCCATAAGCTTGCTCAATGTTGCACTGCAGCAGTAATACTAACACAAAGAATGTGTCTGAGTTGCAGCACTTGTTTAACCTCTGACCCAGACAGTATGATTGCAATTAGCTGCAGATTAGCAATCAGTCTCTGGAATGTACATACATCAGGAAAACGCAGAAATTATGACCTACTTTGGAATGCTAGGAGTGGCAGCTGAGATCATTCTTCCAGACAGAAATGGTGGATGATATCCTCTAACCATCAACTTGTGCTGTTCTGTTGTGTTTTTCACTCTTTTCTAATAAATGTAAAGATATAGTAGCTGTAGAAGAACATGTAGGTCTCTACAGTGCTATATATTCCATCTGCACCCTGTACATATGTATGTCCCAGTATGTCTGCTATGATTATTATTAATTATTAAACAGGATTTATATAGCGCCAACATATTACGCAGCGCTGTACATTAAATAGGGATTGCAAATGACAGACTAATACAGACAGTGATACAGGAGGAGAGGACCCTGCCCCAAAGAGCTTACAATCTATGATTCCCATATATACCCCCATTGTCTGGATATGCCCACATTTCCCTAATGATGAAGTCTTATAAACACTACAGGCTCTATTTATAAAGCAAGGAATCTGACATTTCATTTAACATTCCATGGTGGAGAATTTCCCAGGTCCATGTGTTTCAATGGCAGTAATTGATTCTCCACCAGGGAATGTTTGAGGGAATGTCAGATTCCCTGCTTTATAAACAGACCCCTCCATGTCCAAAAAAAAAGTCACACAATATATTATTTCTTTGGATTGCATTTAGCTTTGATTATGACACATATTCACTGTGGTATAACTTAATAAGCATATGCATAGTCAAATTTATTGTCCAGAGTTGAAACAATTTTTCATGAAGATGATGATGTATTGATGATGGGAGTGAGAGCGCTGAGTAAAGTCATCTCAAAGATGCTCAATGAGGTTACAGCGGACCTAAACTCAACTTTTTTACTTTAAATAGAAGGGTAGACAACCCTTATATATAAGGTAAAATTTTTTTTTTGTTAAAAAAACAAGGGTGCAGCACTGGCCCCTTAAAGCGTACCTAAAGTCTAGACAACCCTTCTATGTAAGGTAAAAATCTTGTTTTTTAAAAAAAAAAGGTGCAGCACCGCCACTTTAGGTCTTGATCGCCGTGGGAGGGCAGATGTAGGTATACATAGACATATGCGTGACGCGGGTATCCCGGAAGCTCTGTGTTTCTGTGGCGATCAAGGCTTAAAGGGGCTCTAGCTCCTCCTTCTGTGCATGCCCTGGTCTCGGGGCAGAAGGGGCATTTTTCCACCCAGGAAAAAAGAGATGGCGATCTCACGCATGCGCAGTGAGATCGACTCTCTTTTTTTCCCCCCTTCACAACGGCTACATCACCCCATCTTGCACCTGAGCAGTGTGAGCTCGGGGGACGAAGAAAGTAGACTGAAGAAGAAAATGGAAGAGAAGAGAGAAGATGGCGGCACCCGGCACTTCTTCTGAGCCGGGACGAGGAGGAATTTCAGGATGACGTGGGACCGGATTGTGGGAAGGACGAGTGTCATCGAGGGACATGTGGGATTAAAGGTGAGTGTCATTTTTTTGTTTTTAGTTTAGATCCCCCTTAAGTTATGATCGCAGCAGCAAACAAGACAGAATGGATGCGCAGAGGCTCCCAGAGGCTCTTAGCTGCTCTTTAGAAATCGGGCATGCGCAGAAGGGGCATTTTTTTCCACACCAGGACGGGTTATAGGTAAGTATGATTTTTTTTACGTTAGTTCTGCTTTAAGGTCTGGACTATGTGGTGGCCAATTTTTGAGTAAATATGACAGTTCATGCTTCCTGTACCACTCTCACAGTTTCCTGGCATTGACATCTTGAAATATGCCCATGCCTTTAGAGAGGAAAAAATCCTAAAACCCGATCATTCAGTATATTCAGGTAGCCAGCTGGCCTAATTTTTTGGGCATATAATGCTGCTGAACCTAAACTTCAAACCGCCGAAGCCACACCGGATCATAACCTGTCCACACCACACCTGTGCCACACCTGTCCCCAGTGGCTTGGAGACTTTTTTGGCCAGGCTGGTATGTTACCACTGCAAATGGTATTAAGTATATCCCCACATCCCTTGAATTTTATCCTATATATTTATACATAATCCCCCTACATGCTTATCAGAATACATATTTACCACGGTTCTGTCTTGCTGTCCCTCCAGCTAGGATATAGGATAATAGGCATGCACTGGAGACAGAACAGTATTGTTTATAAGCCATTGTAAAGATATGTTGGCAACTTATGCCATATGTTCACCCTATAAAAAATACATATACAGGCTGATCACATGTTTTTCACTAATGTTTTTTTAAATGAACAGTGAATGTTTCAATGCTCTAAGCAGGGCATAATTGCATGTGGTCATTGTGATTAGAAGTTGGGACTTGGGAATCAGAGGAAAATGAGTAATGCTCAATGCACACAATTTTTCAAGCCCTTCTTAGACCCACAGACCCCAAAGTAATAAATCCCTCCCAAGTTCGATACTACTGTCAAGGGAAAACACCAAAGAGAACATCAACAGTGATCATTTCTGATTATTTGGATCCAAATTTCTAATCCTCTGTCCACTAGATGGAGCACTGCAACTTGTTTACAAAAATGTCCAATGAGTCAGGAGAATTCTGGGTTTACACTGCAATTATATGACCAATGCTATTTCCAGTATAAAGTAGTAATTATGATCAGTTTAAATCTATCTGTTACTAATACATTTCATTGAAATACTGATAGAGGCACAAAAAATGGTGTTGATATCAATATGCTGGTTAACCAGTCAAAAACGAAAAAGTGCCTTGATTGATCAGTTTTTGATCAATTCTAAATACAGTAACAATATGATCATTTTGATTATTTTATATTTTCACCCAAATTATGGTTTTATGTAGCTGTAGGGATATTCTTGAATCAGCCTGTGGAAACAGCAGCTGCCAACAATCTAAAAGCAAAGTTTACTTAAAAAATAAAGCTAAAGCCGGATATTTTGTAGAAAATGGCCAGTGACAAAACTGTTTAATGGTGTATTATGTGAACTTCTTTTCCCCAACGTTTGCAGCCCAGCCTCTCTTTCTAGAGATTTTGTATTGGGGGTTAATAAGAAATATTTTTAGGAAGTTTCAGGGCTCTATACATTTTTACCCCAAAATTTGCTCAAAATTGTACCAAAATTCACAAATTTTTCACGTTACAAATTGGATGGATCTTGAATAAAAGATGATTCACAAATTACTCAATTAAAGCGGATCTAAAATCAAAGTTTTAACTTTTCATAAAAGGGTAGTTTTTTTTAAAAAGCACCTCCCCTGGGCGCGCCGATCAACACAGAATTGGTGCGCAGAGCTTCCCTGGATACCTATGTCACACATCCTGGGAGGCTTCTGACTGCTCCTTCTGTGCATGCCTGATCTCTGGCATGTGCAGAGGGAGCCTTTTCTTTAATGGGGAAAGAAATGCCAATCTCATGCATGCCCAGTGAGATTGGCACTCTTTTCTTCTCCTCATCTATGTCACCTGATCTGTAGCCTGCACAGTGCGTGATCAGATGACCTTTGAAAAAGGAGGAAGAAGTTCAAAGAAGATGGCGGCACCCAGTGCTTCCTCTGCGCTAGGCGGATACCAGGATGACGCGGGACCCGATTGAGAAAACCTCCAGATGGATCAATTAATCTGCGGTTAGGTGAGATTTTTTTATTTCTCTTTAAGTTCCGCTTTAAATAGATTGAATATTACATACATTTTGGGTAAAAATTAGGTGAATTTTAGGTGAAACCCCTAATACCAACTAGGGCACTGAGGGAACTAAATGTGTGGTGCATGGATGCAACTGCTTCAACCTCAACTGTGGAGACCTGCTGCAAAGGGCAGCAACAAAACTTTATGTGCATCAGCAACAACTGAACCCCCTAAAGGTGTCAGTTGCAAAGCACAGCCCATCCCTAGGTTACAGTAAGAGCTCATTCACCCTGGAAGGTTGTATTTATTCATGCCTATCCATGCAGAAACAGCAAGATACTACATTGCAGTACAATGCAGTACCTATGTTCATTGTTATTGGCATCCCAAAAGCAATGTGGGAATGCACTGCCACATAAAGCATTGCTGTGCGCTTCAGTGAGGTTGATGACAACACTGCTGTATTATTTCCCTGAAGAACGAATAATGTAGTCACCCCATTACAGGAAATGTATAATTTACATATCCACAGGAAGGATCAGCAGGTAACTGAAGTTTTTTTACAAGGGGCTTAGAACAAGAATTACTGTGCCAAGACAACTAAGAACAACATCTATTTTTTAATTTGCTTAAATCTCTGCAGGAAATCTGTACTAACCTGTACCTATGATTTCTCTAGCTATATCTGACTCTCTTAGGGTAATTTACTAAAGGAATATAGGCTGGTGGCTTAACAAAGTTAATTATTCCCTTGCCAGGAATAGTTATCTTAGTAACTAATGTGTAGCTCTGCTGACTTCAACCAACCAATCACAAACCAACCAAACCAAAAGCAAAAAATCCAGTTTGTTAACATTTCCTTGCATGTGATTTGCAAGGAGATAATTCACTTTGCTTAGTGAACAGCATATATATGAACAGCATAAGAGAAAAGCTTCATTATTAGGTTTAGATTTCTAAATAGATTATATAATTTTGACTTCATTTGGGGAGTTCAGGGAATACTGAGAAAGCAGATCTCTTAAATCCAATCATGAGAAGAATGGTAGACATTATGTAGAAGCGCTGGGAACCATGTTTTCTTTTTACCCAAGAATTAAGTGACCTGCTTCTATGCTTCTTGAGAAAGCAGCTTTTTAGGCTTTGAAACACATTGAAAATAGGGGGCTTCGGGTTACAATAAGTTTATAATGATTCTCAATATAATTGATAATACTGTTTATGGTTGACCAGAAGCTTGGGGTGCATGGCTTTGAAGATATTGTTAGATGTATTTCGAACCATTTCATTAATATCATAGTGAAGCATTCATAGCAAATATTTGTTTTGTCCTATTTGTATTTTAATATTTTTTAAAAAATGATATTATATTTTATATTGTAACATGTTTCAGTCATTTTGATGTTTAGTAAGGGATGAAAAAAAAATCCCAAATAATTTTTAGTAATAATTGAATATGCCTAATGAGTTGGGGTTTGGACCCTGCTAGTATGCACACCTATCTAATGCCACTGATTGTCTATTAAAGCACTACATTCAGTAAGTAACAAAGCAATCATTAATTGAAGAGACATAGAAGGTAAATGATCCACAACCTTTAATAAAAAAAAAAGAAAGTTATATACATCTATAAAGCATACCACAGAAATCCTACACATGATGAACTGATAAATGAATCAAAATATATATTTATTTGTGTAAATCCAGCATAGTGCAAATTTTTGTATTACCTTATTCAACTTGGCTGATTTTGGTTCACAAACTTGCTACAAGTGTTGGCAATATAGTTTTTAACTCCATATAAAGTATTTGGCTCTAGATTTTCAGAAAATAACTAGAAAAATTAAAAACATGAGTGAAATAACAGTCTGGTGCTCTCCAGATGCTACAGGCAACATAAAAGTTGGCTGTTGTATTTCCTCATCTACATGGCACGGCCATTGCAATACCTAATTCCTCCATTAGGTGGTAGTAAGACGTTGTAAAACGAATTTCTATGTGATAGCATCTGAATATTTTTTTAATATATTTTAAATCTGCAATCAGTTTTCACATTTACAAATATAAAAATTTCTCTTGGACATTTAAAGCAAAGATGTGCTTAGTAAAAAATAATCTTTTCAGCAAATTAAACTTTAAATGTCTCAAATCAAGATTTGTGTGTATGTTAAATCAAGTTGATTTAACATACACACATGCACTATAAAATTGTAGAGTCACAGTTAATTCTTTACTTTTATGACCTGACATTACAGAATCCTTCTCTGTAATAAAATATTAGAATTACTGAATAAATAGTATCTTCCTTTGTAGGCTTGTGGCAATGGTGGTCCTTTTAAATCTCTACATTTTTTTAATTTCATGTTGTGTGCTTATAACAATAGTATGTGAGTACATACATATGTATTTTTATTTTTGCAAAAAAAAAAAAAAAACCCAAAAATAAAAAAAATATTGGCAGGTTGAGTAGTTCAATTTGCATCACTCTTGAAGCAAGAATGGAAACCAAAAGCAAGATTTCCTTGCATAAGTAAAATAGGTAAAGGCAACTTCACAAAGAAAAAAACACAACATATATGGACAATAAATGGAGTATTTACACATTGATGTTACAGAAAGACATAAAAGATTATTACAGTTAGTGAGGTTATTGCTGACTGGTGTAAGCCTGTCATTCAAATATGCTGGGTGAGATGCATTCTCATAGAAAACTGAAAAGCACATTAGATCTGGACATTATGGTAACAAGGTGCTTTCTTAAGCCCTCGCTGGACCTGTGAAGCCCTGAAATTACAGGTGACTATAGCAGCATTTCCTTCTGGTGATATCTGGTATTGCAGTTGGACCATAATGATTCTGGGAGAATCTCCATTTCACTGGATGGACTCTACTTTTCACATCTGCATTGCTCTTCTTATACTGGAATAATGATTAGCTGATGCCTCCTGCAGAGGCAGGGACCAGCTCTGGTGCAGGATAATGGAAATATTGCTGCTCCAGTCCTGAATATCTGTAAAAGGCAAGTAAGTAATCCAACACATCAACATTTACCTGTAGCTGAAATATTAGTTTTTGGGGAGCTAACTGTTTAAATTTGCATGCATCAGCTTGCAATTATTCTATTTTCATCATGAAAGCAAAATATGATTGACAGATTTATAATAAAAAAAGAAGTGTACCCGTCACCTGCAGTCACTAGAAAGAGCAATTTTCTGACACTGAGTTTTCATCCTATCATTTCTTTGGACCATAGGGACATTAGGACAGAATAAAGGCTAATTGAAAGGAATTTCTTTGGAAACGGACAGTTGGCAGGGTTATATATATACTGCCAAGTTCTATTAAATTGCTCTTTTGTAAGTAGGAGACAGGTACACTTTGTAATACACACTATCTTATGCTAGCAAAACAGAAAATAATGCTGCTTTATGATGGCCCAGAATAATTAAATGGTTTATAGTTTTTGTAAGATAAAGCAGACTGGTGAGTCCAATATATATCAAATGCATAATGGTCTGAAACATTTTTATGTTACTTGACATTGTATTCCTATGCTTTGTAGACTTCTGGGCCACCACATGATTTTCATGATTTTATTAAGTTCATCTCATTTCAAGGGACATAAACATTAATGCACAGAAGAAATGATTGGCTATAACCTGGTACCTCAATTTATTGTAAGATGGATTCTCTTACTTATAGAAAAACAAATGTAGAATGTAAATGTTCCTTTCACATTAATGAGATGCAATACAAAAATACAGGCTACAAATTCCCTTGAAGTTATTTTGAACACATTGCACTTAGATTTGTTAAAGGTTTGTTAGTAGTTGGACCGACATTGATCTGCATGTAAATTAAATAACTGCAAAGAAAACTTGTGCTCACAAATACTATAGAATATCCAAAACAACAAAATGTTTAATGAAGTGGCAAATGCACTTTTCTCTTTACAAGGCAATCACAGACTGCAAATATTAATAAGGCTGTGAGACAAAAAGACAAGAGGGGTCTCTTCCCATCCCTGTAATGTAACTTTCTGCGGACAGAAAAATTGTGTGCATTAGTAGCCTGGAGAATGAAGGGCTCTCATACACACTGTATTAGATATATTTCAACTTCTGCTGTCCGTTGCAACATCTCGCTGCTGAGGGAAAAAAAAAAAATCAATAGAAAGGATGTGGGCTAAAGTAAAACCGCAGCCATGTTCAAATTGGTGAGGCATAACAAAATGCTTCTCTAAATGTTCATGGGCCATTCAACTCTGCACACTTATTTGGCTCTGGACTTTATAGCAGTGACAGCAGGTGAGTTGCCTCCTATGTGCTTCTCTCTCTGCTTAATTAGGCAAGACTGGTAAAATAAAAAAAACCTACCCACCCTGTAGAGCAAGGACCAGACTCCCTTGTTGCCCACAGGCAACTTGGTCATGTGGTCTATGTAATAGGGTAGAAAGTTCAATCAGACCAATTATCTTTTTTAGTAGTGAATGTAACGAAGGCCTGAAAACAATCAGCACTCGAGAGATATCAGAGAAGTATTGTATTGCCGCCCTAATATCACTTGTAAACCATCCATTCCAAGACAATTGTCAGGGGAAAAAAAAGGGAGCATCTGATTGGCTGCTGCAGTCATTGAAGACTGTGTTTATTCTGTCAGATACTTTGTAAAAGGCCTTTGGTAGAATTTTGTGATCTTTAGTTCTGCCACAGCTTTAAAGACAAAGATTGTAAGACTAGCTTTAACATAAAAATAATAATTTGTCAGAGGGCAAAATCAGACATTTCAGACTTTGGGCAGCTTAATAATTATTTGAACAAAAAGGTTTTTTTAACTATTGACCTTGTTGAGGTCAGTGTAAAGGGTCCCTCTTTGCCCACAGCCTTATTTACCATTTAGATAAATATTTCACCCCTACTTAGTTGCACTTTATCTTCTTCTCCCATTTAAGCACCTTGCACGTGTGAGGCTTTCATGGGACATGGTTGTTGCAAAGCTTTGTAATAGGCATGTCCTATTTCATCCTTTTAGAATGAAATCATAATACTGCTACCTAAAGCTGGCAAACAGCTTATTACACCATGCAAATGAACACTTTGAAAATCTACCTCTAAAGTGACAGATTGACAAAACCTGCATCAATCATGGAAGAGCAGATGCATTGCTGAATGAGTTTTTTTTCCTTCTCATTTTGGCTCCATCAACAAAATCCTGGTCTGGTGTAGGAATTCATGGAGCAATAACAAAGTCCTGCATACCATAAAATGTAGTAATCAAATGATGAAGAAATAGGCTTCACATTTCAGAAAGTTTTCACGTTGAAAGTTTGCTGGTTGTTACTCAGTAACAGAGTGCAAGCTTTTCCAACATCAGCATGATTCTTCCACAATATGGCCATCGCTTGGACACATCTAGTCAGCATGTGGTTTTTCTGTGGGGCCCTAAGATGAAAGAACAATTTAGTTATTAGTTTTTTTGTTTCGGTTAAAGAAATTTTGCACTAAGAATGCTACAACTCTAGGTTAGTTAAAAATCTGATCTGGAACAAGTAACGTAGGCAGGATGTCTGGCATCAGATCCTTCACATAATTTACAACACACATTGCTTAGTCATCATATATATCTAAGCACTAAAATGTTTGGACAATAGAACCATCATGTGTGCTTGTTTATTTCCTTCCTAGTATGTGTCAGCAAAGCAGCAAGACATCTGACCTTTTAAGGAGGTCAACAATGACCTTCAAATGCGGGTTGGTATGTGTTTCTAGATGCTCCCTACTGAATAAATCCTGTTGGGAGAATCAGGCAACATGTTTGGTGCAAACAGTAAGTATAGATCAGTTTTCCTATGGATGTCATTTTCATGAATTAATTTGCTGTGAATAAACAATAAAGGGACTTTTCAGGCTATAATGCCAACTACACTGCTGGTAGCACAATTAAACTTCAAGGGTTTTATTCTTGTCCATAACACAGTAATATTATAATTATTAAACAGTATTTATATAGCACCAACATATACGCAGCACTACATTAAAAAGGGGTTTCACTGACAGATACACAGGAGGAAGAGAGGACCCTGTCCTGAAAAGCTTACAATCACGTTACAAACCTTACAGGGATTATGCAATGGAGTAAAAGAGTTCTTTTATGCCAAAATGTTAAAACTATAGGTCGCATTTTAAGATAAGACACTCCCTTCAAAAGCCAAAAGATTAACAAAAAGAATTGTTACCTAGACATTTGCTACTAATAATAATAATGATTTTATTACAGAAATCATTATTTTAGGGAAAAAAGCTCTTTATGTATCATTTAAAAGGGCACCCCTAGCACTAAGGAGTCCAGTTATATATCTGAAATTCACTGAAACACTCCCTGGTGGAGAATCAGTTTACTGTCATTAAAACACATGGACCTAGGATTCCCTACCAGAGCATGTTTTATTGAATGTCAGATTTGCTTCTTTATAACTAGACTCCAAGGTGAAAGATTTAAAAACAAATTACCATTGCTAGTTGTCGTCCTATATTTCCAACAGTCACACCACCAGAGAAGAATATGCAAGGCAGCCAGGAACGAATGTACAGAAAGTCTGGGGAGGTATACCTGTAATACAGAAGAAAAACATTTTAGGTAAATAAAGGTAAATTGTGTGCAATTTAAATAAAGCAGAACTAGACAGTCCCATGCCACTGATACAAACGCTAGTATAATCTGATTCTTTGCACCATTAACACCTAAGATACGATTGTACATTAGTCACTGCTAACTGTAAAGGTAATACAAGGTATCCCAAGGTCTCTGCACATATTTTTATAGACAGATGTGCTTATCTACTGAAAAAATCCAGGCGCGGTCTATATGCAAACTTCATCATCCAACAAATGTTCGTAACACCAATATTTCACAACTCCAAGTGCTTGTTTCCCTGTAAGGTCAATGTATCCCACTGAGGACAGCGTGTATTGAACGGAGGAATAAAAAAAAAGGGGGAGCTGCAGTTCTTTTGGTTTAACATAAAAGCAAGTTCATAAATTAATTTTAATATTTTTAAAGAACCAATCAGAATCCTTGACTCAATTTAACACAAACAGCAGGATGCTGACAGGCAGCCCTGATCAACTATCGCATT
The DNA here is from genome assembly GCF_032062135.1 of Pyxicephalus adspersus. Taxonomy (NCBI): domain Eukaryota; kingdom Metazoa; phylum Chordata; class Amphibia; order Anura; family Pyxicephalidae; genus Pyxicephalus; species Pyxicephalus adspersus. Next base: position 121,641,033 of record NC_092862.1, on the reverse strand, counting down.
TTCTGAGAACACACTTATTATACAAACTTCATTGTAGTAATAGAACTCTTAGGCTACGTACACACATCCAATGGCTTTTGTCCCATGATCGGCTCAGGCCCGATATCGGACGAGAATCTGGCGTGTGTAAAAGCCCCTGTTGTCCATTGTCTGAACGACCGCGGACGATGGACGACCTTAACCGAAGCAAAGGGGGAGAGCGCGCAGTAGGGTGCCGCTCCGTCTTTCCCCCCCTTCCCTCTGCATAGGGCAGAACGGTGATGTATGTACAGCACTCGTTCATGCATCGTGCAGTCCTTAGGATTATTCAGGGGATGGTAGAAGAATCCTGGTATCTGTGCGAAAGCCTAAACAAAATGATACAGTATTGTAATTGCAACATGGGCAATACTTACTGATAGACTCCGTTGTATACAAGAAACTGTGTTATGAGTGTGGCAAGAAAGGCGATTGTGATTCCTAGTCCAAGACCACTGCGTGACCGATCGAAGGTCCACCATAGGCCCAGAGACAAGGCTGCTAGTGTTAGTGACAGCTGAATATTATTTGCAAAATCCAGTTTCTGGTGGAGTATAATGTTAAGGAAAAGATTCAATGTCATATTTTAGCCAATAATTCTAGACACATTTTTCCACATTATCTTTTTAGTATACACCCTAAAACTACAGACTTGTTCTTTTAAAATTTAAATTACAAATCGCATGTATTTTGCAGAGAGGTAAAATACTACACAAAGAAGAAACTGACTAACCTGAAAAAATGAAAAACAAAAACAAAAAAAAAACACAACTGACCTATTTTCTGAACAGTGGTATGGGACTGGTACTGATCTGTTTATATTTTTCTAGAAGTGTGATCAAACTAAATGTGCAAAAGTTGAAAACATACAAGTGGTGAATAATTTTCTGAACTAGAGCACAATCATACAAATATATAGTAGCTGTGCTTATGATCCAGCAGGTATCACACTGCTTTATTGGGAACAAAAGCATTCATGTAGGAAATCCGATCAATCCTATTTGTTCTTCCACCACTGTGAATGGCAGTCTGAGACATAGGACCATCACCCACAAACTTCTGATTCGTCATGAGCCTACATCACTGCAATCTACAAAAGGAGCACGTATATTATCTGCTATGTATTATACCCTGTCAAGCAGCAAAATACATGTTACAACCTCACCTGGGTGTGTAAAGTGAACACATTCAAACCAGATTTCATCACAATTAAAAACATGTGAAACATAGATTCTCCAACAGTTTTTTCTTTATATAAAAGGATACTGCACTAGCGTGATTAATGCCCACAAAAACTGCTATGCATCTCATGACGCTGGCCCATTCTCTCTTGAACTTGTGTGGTTCTCCAAGGTGGCTGTCGATGCAGGGATACAAAAGGCCAACAACAGCTGCAAAAGAAAAAAATCAAACAAACCATAAATAAAAGCTGAAAAAGTTTCAAGTTTCACTTCCATTGGTGGCAATAAAACAACACGTAATGAAGAAAAAGAAAAGAAAGCAGTCAGTCTTCAAAATGTTGTGTGATGATGTACAAATGTTTAAGCAAATAAAAGCTGAAATCCCACATATAATATATAAACAAATCCAGCCTGTCAGTAAAAACATAATTCTCTTTTTACAGTCACAATGCTTCTATCAATAAATCTTTAGGCTGAATAGAAACTGAAGAGAAAACTGGCATCAAAATGACCTGCTTAAACAAAATGCCAGTCACATGCTGACTTAAAGCGTACCTAAACTAAGTATTTTTGTATTTATTCTTTACAGAAAGGGTGGACAACCCTTTTATTTAAAGTAAAATTTTGTTTGTGTTTTTTTTAAGTGCAACACCTTTTTTTTAAAAAAAAAGGGATGAAGCACTGTTCCATTAATTCCAGATCCCCAATAGGGAAAATCTACGGGGTTAAAGGTAAGTGTGATTTTATTGTTTTGGGTTAGTTTTGGGTTTACTTTCCCCTTTAATGGAATGACTGGCAGCCAGGCAACAGGCATTTTCAGAAGGAGCAATCAGCAAAGGCAGCTTTGCAAGTTTTTCAGCACCACTCTCCTTTAGATCAAATATTTTTTTTTAATCCAGTGACAAAGACTATCCTAAATGCAATTAAAGATCGATTTATTTGAGCTGATCTGTATGCATTTTAGAAGTCAATGTAATTATCTTTTTTTTTCATGATCAAATAAAATTATAAAACAGAAGAATGTAATAAACATAAATGTAGTTTCAGAATGAAAGACTCTCTGTTTTTATTGTTCTTGCACATTCCAACAGTAAAAGAAATCATCAGACTTGTTTTACTTTCAGTGTCTCTGGGGATATTTTTGGTGGGGCTGGCAGGCATCTAATTCTCCTCCTAATTCCTGATCATTTCCTTATTTTTATTTTCCAAGCAGTGGCATGTTAGACAAGAAAGCCAATGATGTTGGAGGAATGCAGCTCACCAGTTCGGGCTGCGGCCAATCAGAAGGCTCTGAGCTTACAACATTTCCTGTGCTATCTAGAGTATGCCAAGCAGACGTCTGCAGAGAAGAGGACAAGCAGCTCCAATCCTCATATTGAGTTTCAGCCTAATGACTCCCCTGGAGTGCAGGATGATTATTTAAACATTAAAAAGGTAGATGGATGTTTAATAAATCACTCAGAAAATAGCAATTCAATTGTATTATTACATTTTATAGACTGCTGCGTAAGGAATTGTAGATCTTTTACAATAATAAACACATATGACAAGTCATCATTGAAGACAATAAAGAAACTTGTAAATGCAAGAAATTAATCAGTAACAGACAAGTATAGATATAGCTTAATTTATACATTCTTACACGACTACTCGCTCACTCTACCACACAAGCTAGATTTATTAAAGTTCTCCAAGGCTGGAGAGGATACACTTTCATCAGAGAAGCTGGGTGATACAGCAAACCTGAAATGGATCTAGTCCATGAAACATTTGCTGGCAAAAAGAAATTGGTTTTGAAGAAATCCATTCCAGGTTTGTTGGATCACCCAGGTTCACTGATGAAAGTGTGTCCTCTACAGCTTTAGGAAAACTTTAAGAAATCTAGCTTGTGTGGTAGAGTGAGGGAGTAGTCAGTAATCAGGCCTATTGAAAGGGCTAATAAAGAGCCTGTCACAAAATCCTGTGCAAGAAACCTTAGAATCTGCTAATCACAGACTTCTGAACCAAATTATTTCACCTCCAAGACAACACTGTACAAAGGGAAAAAGTTGTTAATCATGGCTAATCAGGCTATGTGCACAAGTCAGATAATTATCACCCCAGATGAACACAAATCTGACATGTAAAAAAGCCCAACATTGTCGATCGGGAATGGCTGCTGTGCATTTCCATGGAGGGTTCTCCCTTTACATAGAACAGAACGTTGCTGTGTTTACAGTGAAAGTAATCAGTACATAGGAATGGATCTGGTCCAGGATTCAAAACATTTGCTAGCAAAAAGCAAATGACTTTGAAGAAATCCATTCCAGGTTTGCTGGTCACCCAGCTTCACCGATGAAAGTGTATCGTCTCCAACCTTTGAGAGCTTTAGTAAATCAGGCCCATAGCCTCAGTGGTCCCTGCACTAAGCCACGTAGATCTTAGAGACCAATGTACACAATGTAACCGCTATGTGCAAGGTCCCTGTGTTCCTTGGCTTTATACCCACTTTCTTTTTAAATAGGGCAGTTGGCAGACAGATGAATGACATGCGCTTTCCCAGTCCTAGTTTACACTAGGAACAAGCGCCCCCATTCATTCAGGTTTGGGTAGAGATGGGTGGCTAGGGCTAATTAGGGTTTAGGCAGATGGTTACAGAGTGACTGAACTGCCTGCAAACCACCGTGTGAACAAGCGTTAAACTAGCCCTGCATCATTCTATTGGATTCTTACAGTTACAATATTTTCAGATATCACGGACATTATCAGAATACTTGCTGAACTGCAAAAAACTCACCTCGAGTCAACCCAATAACAATGATGGAAATACAACACGCAACCCTTTCCTATTCTAAAGCAAATGGTGGCAAGCTCTATGTACTTGCTGGGTTCTTTTTTCCCCCAGGAAAACAAATGCTAATCATGCAAATAACTCTACCAACAAACCATGACACTTACCAGCTGCAGTGCCACAACAAGGTGGCACCCACCAGGCAGAGGAAAATATGGTGGCAATGACCTCTTCAGGAAATAGTGTCACATTCCTTTGGACCTGAAGAAGATTAAGCACCAAGGCAAGAAACACGCCAACAACAAAAAGGACCACACTTCTCCGGATGAGACTGCGGCCTTCGCTGCTGGCTAAGGTGCTGTAGGAGAGGGTGATGAGGGAGTTTAGGGAGGACATGACTTCTCCGACTCTGCGCGCAAGCCAAGTGCTTATCTTTGGGCCGTTCTTGTCTCTCCCTCTGGCGCAAGAGCAACTCCAGCAGTGCTCCTCGAGTCTTGGCATTTGTTTTTTGAAGAGGTAGCTGTGGGGGAGAGAAAAAAAAAATAAAACCAAAAATTAGCATGTTGAGAGGAAAAAGAAATGACACGTACTTGCCTAAACTGTAGAAAAAGTTAGAACCTCAGTCAGGCGTTATTTGTTGTATTCTTACCTGATTGGGAGATTTCCCCTCACCTCCTGTTTCAGAAAGTGTTGTCACTGCTACAGGAAGTGAGGGGAAATGTCCCAAACAAGAACACAGCAACAAGAAGGCTCTAATAAAGAAAGGTAGGGTAAGGAGGAGGAGGTGGTTTTGCAGGAATAAAACATTCATGAGCTTTTTTTTGTCTAACGAGATTTACTCCTATTCCTGTCCCAAACACAATACCATACTCAGAAAAGGAAGTAATGAGAAATCCCCCCCCCGCAGGACTACAGAAAACAGTGAAACCCTACTATTATTAATAAACAGGATTTACACAGCGCCAACATATTACGCAGTGCTGTACATTAAATACAGCTTGCAAATGACAGACAAATACAGACAGTGACACAGGAGAGGACCCTGCCCCGAAGAGCTTACAATCTAGGAGGTAGGGGAAGTAACACACAATAGGAGGAATAGAATACTAGAGAACAGAATACCACCCAATGTCATCCAAAACTATATAAAATAAAATAAGCTGGAATTATTCTCCCACTTTTGCAAACATTTAAACATCATATTACACTTTAAATCCTATCATAGATGGTCTGCAGTTTTGTTCCTGTTTGATAACTGGACAGGAAGTCAGCTGTGTGTATATATATTTATATAAAAAAATCTCAAGACAAGAGGAACATACTATGCACACATGCATGGCCACTTTTCTAGTAAACGGATTATTCAGAATGTGACTAAACTTTTATAAAGAAAGTATTTACTGATTAACCTGTCATACCCAGGTATTATCACACCCAGTCATAAGATGTGAATGCAACGGAATAATCCAAACTCCTCCTTTTCTGGTGGCGTCAGGATTTGTAAAGTCATTCAGCAATATGAAACTACAGAATGATGGAATAATCAATACTCCATTAGCAGGATCTCCCCACTGTCCATTAACACCAAATCCATTCATTGCTTTGTATCAATGGATGATATGAGATGCTTTGGATTTCCTATGATATAAGGATCTACGTCAGCGCTTTATATTCCAGATTATGCACCCCTCAGCCATTATAATAAAGTCACTGAGTCTGCGGAATGTATGAGCAAAGACATGATGACTGCATTGTGTCTGACCTGAAACAAAAGCGCCCTGTGCCCAGCTGTACAACATGTCCTGGTGTCTGTCTTTTCTTACTGAACCCCATCCAACGGTTACAATGCCAACATTCCCCCCTCTGTAAATACAAGAATGTCAAAAAACGAGCTGGATTATAATAAGAGTGTTCATTATCTGGCTGTTCCATGCAGCACATTATGACCAGGAACACATACAGCTGTGATCAATGCCTAATCACCAACAGTCTGGCTGTTTATGCCAAGTGCCTGGTGTGATGCCAATCAGGGCAAACCCCATTATATCAGAGCCATCTAGTTGGCGTTTGTAACTGGCAGCCAGCTGCATATCTCAATGCCCACAGAGCGGTCCGCAATCATGACCTTTAGACAGAATGAAGCGGCAGCTCGAGCTTTAACTTGAGTCATACACAGTGCCATGTGAGGTCTAATTACAGAGGGTGGCACCAGGCAGCCAATCAGATATCAGCTAGGGTCAGGTCAGTGCAGCTTGCACAGCTGTCAGGCCATTGCCAGGATCAGCATGTTCAGATCATGTCGGGGAACCCTGGGACTTGTAGTTTCCAGTCTTATGGAGAGACCATGAAAGCTGATCTGTGATTGGCTACTACAGGTCACATCACAATTGGAGATCTCAGCATAAAGAACAATACATATCAGCAGTATATATAGCAAATGTAACACAATGCCCATACAATTACCTACTAATAACACCACCAACCCCACACCATCATCTCATTAATACAACACAGAATGGGGGCTGTAATATGCCCACCCCAAAATACAACACCAACACAGCTGTATGACAGTACCCACCAATCATTTGCCAACACTGTGCCATCATCCAATCACCTAGCAACATGGCGATACATGGCACCCCACCATGCCATTACAACAAGACAGGAAGGGGACAGCAATATGCCCATCCCAAACCATTGCACCAACACAGCTGTATGACAGAACCCCCCATATGCCAACACTGTGCCCAGTACAACAGGGCCATCATTACAACATCTAGAAACATGGCAGTACAATGCACCAACCATGCCAATTATTACAACACAAGGTGGCACCAACATGCCCACTCCAAACTATGGCACCAACATAGGTATAGGCCAGCACAACCACCGCTATGGCACCACCCCAACCATATGCCATCCTGGTAAGTACAATACACCCAGCAGTATCCCTTCCCTGGCATTCATAGCAGTAATACCCCTCTCATGGCCCCCTCCATGGCATGCACAGCAGTAATACCCCTCTCATTCTCCCCTCCTTGGCATGAATAGCAGTAATACCCCTCTCATGCCCCCCTCCATGGCATGCACAGCAGTAATACCCCTCTCATGCCCCCCTCCATGGCATGCACAGCAGTAATACCC
>NC_092862.1:121586274-121633903 GCF_032062135.1 Pyxicephalus adspersus | reverse complement strand
TCCATGGCATGCACAGCAGTAATACCCCTCTCATGCCCCCCTCCATGGCATGCACAGCAGTAATACCCCTCTCATACCCCCCTCCTTGGCATGAATAGCAGTAATACCCCTCTCATGACCCCCTCCATGGCATGAATAGCAGCATTAACCCTCTCATGCCACACTCCTTGGCATGCACAGAAGTAATACCCCTCTCATACCCCCCTCCTTGGCATGCAGGTCTCACCTGATAGCAAGGTACACTCCTGGTATTCAGGTGATAAGGGCAGCAGCTATGAAGACTTGATAAACTTTTGCCCCTTTCCCCCTCTTGTTTCCTCCCGTGTCTCCTCTCAGCTCTGCTATAAATACGGGGAGTGTGAATGTGAAGCGGCTCCCGCCCCCTGTAGGTAGCGCCGCTGTCCTCCGCTGCCCCGCTCCCTCCTCCTCCCCCCTCAGTGAATCAGACGGAGGAGCGCGAGGCGAGAGGGGGGAGCTGCAGCTGCCCCGACCGAAAACAACATGCGTGTCTGGTGAGGCGCCAGCAGCCAATCAGCGCTGGGCTGCCCATATGACGTAGCGGACACACCACACACCTTCCTCTCGCTAGAAGGAAAAAAAAAAAAATCAAAACAAGAGGCCGCGGCGGCGCGCAGTGGTGACGGGAGCGCGCAGTGTGAGGAGAGGTAGGACGTGGTATTCCTGACGTATCCTGGGAGCTTCTCCCCTCAGGCCATTGACCCTGCGGCCTGTCATCCGAGCCAGGAATAATCCCAGCCATGGGGGCCAATACATCTCACTTTACGTGACTGCAGCGGATTTAACCCATGGGTAATAGTTTATTGACAGCCATGACTGAAAAATCTGAATATTCATTTCTAAATCATTGTAGCTGTGTAGTTCTGTGAATAGAAATGTGTTTTTTATATATATTATTCAGCATTGTTTAATTTCAGTTTATTAAATCAAAACTAAATCTAGGCCGACTCACCAGTGTGGGCTTCTGCGTCAGGTGACGCCATCTTGTGTCTCCTCTGCAGGAAGATCTTCAGCCATCTTGATTGGATGATGTAACTGCGCGGGACTTCATTCATCCTGGCACACGCATGGGAAGCTGCGAATGCTTGGTTTCCATGGCAGCCGCATGCGCGGCTCATCTTTTTGGTGTAAGGTTTGGTTGCCAGGAAAACCCGGCATTCCTAGCTTCCCATGTTTGTCCTGGGATGAATGAACTCCCATGCATTCATGTCATCCCGGCTTGACCAATCAAGGCGCACAAAGACCTGAAGAAGAGATAGAGGGGCGCGTCGCTGGAACACGTGAGTCGGCTGGGTTTATTTCTATTTTAGGAGGCTGACAGACATCATATTTCAGATGACCTCTGACCTAATACCAATGTTAGAATGAAGTTAGAGCACTTATCAAGTAATTGTGTATCTATCCCACTGTAAAATACTGCACTTTAATAATGCACAGCAAAATGCTTTGTGTTTTCTCTTGAATGCAAAAGCCTGCAAGAGAACCTGGTCATATGACCCCTGTGCTGTCGTAGAGCACGTCCATCTTCTTCCTTCTTCTGTTAGTGGATACAATATTCAGCCATCTTGATTGTCCATGCAGGGATGTTGTAATTTCAGTGCAGGTGCATCAGAGGAAGCTCAGAGGCAGCTGGGATTGCAGGGAATCCTGACAACAAAAACTTTCCTAACAGTTTCCTGGAGTGATCAGGCATATAAGAGGGATTATTGCAGAAGGGGCATTGCCTGTCCTTTTCTGCAATATTGACCCACCTGATTGAGTGTTTCTAAAAGTGAAATTTGAAATCATCCTTGCTGTAGAGTTCTGCATGTGTTAAGGCAGAACTAAAGCGTAAAAAAAAACAAAAAAAAAACACCTTTATTCCTGCAGATCCCTAAATGGCACTGGACCTTTCCTCAATCTGGTCCCGAAGCGCTGGGCACCACCATCTTCAGCCTTCTTCTTCAGTCATCTGGCTACATCACCCGATTGGGTGACGAGATTGGGTGACGAGATTGTGTGACGTAGCCCACCGTTAAGGGGGAAAAAAAAGAGAGACAATCTCATTGCACATGCGTTAGATCAGCATCTATTTTCCCTTATATAAAAGAGTTGTCCACCCTTTTATGTAAAGTAAAATTTTTAAGTTTAGGTCCACTTTGAATATTCTTTTGTCTAAAGGATGGATAGGGCAAAGTACAAATACATTTTCTGTTTGGATGTCTGGATGTTTTTCTGATAAGGGGACAGGACACCTTCACTGCATCGAAGGGACAATGGACGGGGCCATGTATTGTCAAAGCCTTCCCTCAGCCAGGGCATTGAAAATGGGTTGTGGATGGTATTCCAGCATGACAATGACCCAAAACACACGGCCAAAGCAACAAGGGAGTGGTTCAAGAAGAAGCACATGAAGGTCTTGGAGTGGCCTAGCCAGTCTCCAGACTGGTTGATAGGGGATCAAATACTTATTTCACTCATTACAATGCACATCAAGCTCTGTTTTTTGAGAACTGGGTTTTTGAGGGTTCTTTTGGTTTTCTGTCTCTCACAGCCACACTGAACCTACCATTACAATTATAGACTGGTCATTTCTTTGTCAGAGGGCAAAGAGCTGGGGGAGTATATTTTTTACCGGGTCAGAAAGGTAAGTGGGACAAGAACTGTGGGAGTATAAGAAGGCAACGCACAGGAGCTTGAATTTGATTTTAAAGTGAAATGCAAGCCAATGAAGAGAACTGCAAAGAGGAGCGGTGGGAAGGATGGATGAGTCTGGAAGTGTTCATAATAGATTGTAGAGGAGAGTGGGGTTAGTGGAATACCAGAGAGGTGGATGTTACAGTAGTCTAGACGAGAAATAAGAGTGTGGTGGTCTCTGGGGACAGATAGGGCAGATTTTTACAGTTGCCACAACTCCTGAATACAATAATTCAGATGGATCTCCTCATACTTCTGGCTGTATAGTGTGATAGTCGGGTTTATACACTTTTGGCTATATAGTGTGATTAGGAAATCTAACATTATTTCATTAAGTCCTGAACTGTGCAACACAAGGCTCCCACAGCACATTTCAAAATCTATGTACAACAGTACGTTGTGCTTCTGAAAATGGGGCAGGTACATATTTGTGCTTTGATAAATGAGCTAGTAGATTATTTAAAATGACTACTCTGCACTAACCCAGCCGAAAATCTATTTTCTCATGCTAAAAAATACACAACATATGAAACCTCCTTTGCATATATAATTTTCAGTCTCCTAGATCTTGTTCTACAGTCGAAGGAAGAGTTTAACAAACATCCAGAAGGTTATACCAGGTCAACATTGTGTAATCTGGGTGTGTATGCTCAGGTGATGTTGAATTGGCTGAGGAAGGCTGTAATAGGACACTTCAGATCAGTACAGCTTTGGGGGTAAACTCCTATTTGAATGTGTTTGCTTTTTTCAGTTTTATGAAAAATGCGCTTCTTTTGAAAAGTTGCCCAAATAGTGGATGATCTGACTCCTCCAACCAACTAATATCAGTTTTTGATGTTCAGTGATATATGCTGAGCTCATGAAAACCCCTGCTAATCCTACTAGATGGGGTTACAGTAAATTTCTTAGGCTATGTACACACGTGCAAAGGCGTGAGAATCTGGCGTGCATACGGACGACAAACAGTAGTAATGCAAGTAAAGGCGAGAGTGCATGTGCCGCTCCTTCGTTCTCTCCCTTCCTTCTCCATAGAGCAGAACAGTGCTGTATGTACACCACTTGTTCATGCGTTGTGCGATTGCTTGTCGTTGGAAAGGATCTTTCACAGTTATTGCACGTGTGTACTTAGTCTTGGAGTTGAATTTGTATACAACTTAATTTTTTGATGAAAATTTCTTTTGTGAAATGTCTTCATAAAATTTGTGGTTTCCTGATCATCCCTAGTCCACAGAGATATTATGAAACAATGCAACTGATAAGGGTGTAGCAAAGTACCAATGCACAGAGATGTATTGGGTAACAGATTTTTGGCAAGTTTAACAGGTATTACACATATCAAACAGATATAACAAAACTACTTTAATGGCATATTTAACAGACCAAAACAAGGGAAGAAAAGAGGTCCCATACTAGGGTTTACATACACTTTAAAAGACATGAAAAAAAGTACAGATTAAAAATAATATTTTCTCAACCCCATAATACATTAAAGTGGAACTCTGCGTGCCTGTTCAGGGGCTGCATCATCCCATCCGACTAATTGAGGTGGCTGAAGATTGTCACCAAGAAAAGAAGGAGAGGATGGTGGCGCCCTTGGAGGGAATGGGGAAAGGTGAGTATTTTAGGGTTTAGTTCTGCTTTAAATTGTACCATCCTGCCTTTCCTGCAGGTCTGTTCTTGCCACCTTGGTAAAAAAAAAATAGTCGCTAACTGCTGTTGACTATGCTTTAGGGTACTACAAACTTGGATTGTCCATCTTTGCTGGAGCAACAACTTGTTCAAGTCTATGAAATGGTAGTTTGAAGACATCGGCAGCCGTAATAGCTGGTCTGCAGATAGTCATTACACAGTATATAGTGCCCTCATATTACGCAGCACTGTGCAAAGTCCACAGTGAAGTCACTAGCTGTCCCTCAAAGGGGCTCACAATCCAATGTTCCTACCTTAGTCATATGTCATTAACCTAACTGCGTGTTTTTGGAATGTCGGAGGAAACCCACGCAAACAAGGGGAGAACCTGCATACTCCATGCAGATAGTGTCTTGGCTGAGATTTGAACCTGGGGCCTGGCGCTGCAAAGACCAGAGCACTTGTCTCTGAGCTACCAGGCTGCCATTTGAGGTAGGAGGGGACCTGCAGGAGTGGCACTGAAAGATATACTGAGAAGGTTGGGGAGGGGCTGGGAGAATTTTCCTTTAAAAAAAGGTGAAAATATTTTTAAAAACTAGTGGTGCTGCATAAAATCCAGTAAGCTAGCATTTCCAGGAGAACAGCAATAGGGATGTTATGGCATAGAAGAAGGGTGGGGGAGGGGGGTAAGATCTTGGTATAAATTAATAATTTGCCTCTTTGCCGAGATGGGCCTAAATGAACCCACAAGCATTATCCAATAGCTGGCAAACTAAATATTGCTGTGTTAGATATAGGTGTTATAAAATGCTTGGCTACCTCATGACTATTAGTCACCTGATTCTACATGTACAAGGTTATCAACTTGTAAAACTCTTTTGTCTCAGCAATTTGCTATTTTTCATGTTGTGCCTGCACACACTGCATCATATTTTACAAGGTCAATGAAAACTGTAGTTCTGCTAGTTGCTAAAAGAATGAATAATGTGCAGCAAATCATTGTTTAGGTCTTAACTTCCTCTCTGCTGAAAAAATGTGAAGGTAAAATAAGTGAAATGTCAATGCAATGTTTGTTAAAAAAAACATTATATTGCAAAGTTTTAGAAAACTTAAATGCACTTTTTTACTTTTAACTTGCTTCTGTTCTGTAAATGTTCTGTAAAAAATGATGTGTTGTGTGAGGGCCAACTGCAGGGAAAATTGGAAGATCATTTCGAACATGAAGAATCTCAGGATAAGCCAAAGTGAAATGTATCTTGGGTCAGAATAGCTCAGTGCAAACCGCATGGAATTACGTTTTGGGGTAACCTCTGCTGAGTAGTCACCAAAGAGTAAAATAGAGTGATCCTCCAGTAGTAAGTGGTGTTAGTCATGAAAAGCTTGTAGGATTTTGGATCTGTCTGGATAATCCAGATTACTAGAGTACTATAATGGGTCTTGGTGACTTGGAATCTGTATGTGGTGGGCCCAGGCAATGTGTTTGCTCCTCTATGCATATAGTGTCCTTGGCCAAAAGGGATTGGCCTTTTGACGCACCCTGATTTTCCCCCCACTTTAGGGGGGAAAAAAGTGCGTCTTATGGTCCGAAAAATACGGTATTTATTTTGAATTAAACTGAAGTAATGTTTCAGCATTGGTATGGCATTACACGGTAAGGTAAAACCTAATTTTCTGAAACTCAATGCTTGGATAATCACGTTTGAAAATAAAATTGTGTAGATTACCACTGCTAACTTCTTTTGGAAATGTTATTTTGTTGACTGTGGTGTTAATCTTACTTTCATACGACCTGGAGCAATAATTTTTAACTTAAGGGCAACTTCTTATGATGCATGCTTGCACCAGGTCAGTAACTTGAAGTTTTGAAGTCAGTGGCATACAAGCAAAAAACATTTTTAGAATGTTTGCAATTGCAGCCACCATGCTTCTTCTAGAAGAAATTTCTTTTAATATCGAATGGGCTTGTCTATACTTAGCATTAGCAAATTTGTTTATAAATTATGTGTAAATGTGCTGCATGTTGGTTATTTAAGTGCTTTTGCACATTTTTTTTGCACACCAAGTTGGAAGAAACTGCATTGTGAAAATGCAACAAAACTGCATGCAAAACATAATTAATAGCACCAAAGTTTATCATAGGTGCCTTTCTTGACCTTTTTAACATGAGGGAATCCTTCAAATAACTTTTAGGTCTTGGGGGAACCCCTGCTATAATTGCTATATCCACGGCTCACAGTAGATTAGCATGGTTGCCAGTGGGGAGAATACCCTTACACTCTTACAGATACAGAAAGATCATTGATGTCAGTGGTAATTGACCCGAGAGATCCGAATTGTTCATTGCAGGAAATCCCAAGTTCTGAAGGAATCTTAGAATTCCACAAAATGTTGGTTATGAAACACTGTAGGAAGATTTCTGGTCTAAAGGACTGTACCTTTTGATTAAAAAAAAAGAAAGAAAAAGATAAACACATTTGTAAATCGAACTTTTGAATAGAGAGCATAGTGATGTTCAATGTTAAAGCAAATGTAATTTGGGGGCTCAGAACTTTACCAGTGGATCATATGAGGTACTTCCAGGACCCTGTAGTCTGTATTTCATTTTAGCCCCCTTAGGACTCTGAATGCAAAGGTTCTCTGGAATTTTGACCATCTTACTGGATTTAGAGTGTTAAAAAATTGTTATCCTTCCAGGAGTGGTTTAGAGTCTCTCATGTCAGTGTTATGTTATAGGAAATACAGAATCTGGGTTTTATAATATATTTACATTTCAAAGTATGTATAAATTGCATTTTAGTGCTGATATTTATTAGCCTTGTTAGGATTTGGGGTGCCTCAAGCACACCTTACAGCACACGTTGGAGTAATCAGATTGGAGACTGCAGTGCCTCCCAAATCTGCTAAAAATCTGGAAACCCATAGTTAACCAAACCAAATGTTAAAAAATTCCCAACAATTTTAGCAGTCGGAAGTATACATGCTGGTGCTATCATTACCATCAATTATGGCTGCTGCATAAAAACGGGTAAACTGTGAAAAGAAACCCTAAAAATATAGCTCACTGACCTGGTTATGAGCAAAGGGCACACAACTCTGTCTTTTTATGTTAAACTTTGAAAAATATATATATATTATGGAAGCTTGTAGTATATTATCAATAAACCAGAAGAAATTTGCTGTCTGAATAATTTCATCATACTGACAATCCTATTTCCCCTGGTCTCCACATTATTTTTACATTACAGTATATGTAAGGCCAAAACTTATTATCTATCTTTCACTGCGGACAAAGCTCTGATTGCAGGCCAGTCAAGGCCATTAAGTTATAGTGCTATCTACAAGTCTAGGATGGTAAGCGTATGTGGAAGATTTTGCTGTGAACAGACAACATGCGGTCAAAAGAGCTCTCCATGCAGGTGAAACAAGCCATCCTTAAACTGCAAAAAAACTATCCAAGAAATTGCTACAATATTAGGAGTGTCAAAATCTACAGTTTGGTACATCATGAGAAAGAAACAAAGCACTGGTGAACTCAGCAACGCCAAAAGACCTGGACGTCCAACCACCAAACTCGTTGTATATGCTCTTATCATCTCCCGTCTGGACTACTGTAACATCCTTCTCTCTGGTATTCCACTAACCCGACTCTCCTCTACAATCTATCATGAATGCTGCAGCCAGACTCATCCATCTTCCCTCCGCTCCTCTTTCGCTGCATCTCTCTGTAGTTCTCTCCATTGGCTCCATTTCACCTTAGAATCAAATTCAAGCTCCTGTGCTTTGCCTTCAAATCCCTACACAGTTACTGTCCCACTTACATTTCTGACTTACTCCCCCTGGCGCTCTCTCCGCTCCTCCAATGACCTTCTAATGACTTCCTCACTCGTAACCTCATCACACGCACGAATACAAGACTTTTCTAGAGCTGCCCCAACTCTCTGGAATGGTCTTCCTCGACCTTTTCGGCTTGCTCCTACTTTCTGCTCATCTAAAAAAGCGCTCCAAACCCATTTTTTCAAACTTGCCTACCCGTCTTCTTCTGTCTTTTGAAACCAACACTACTTCCCACCACTACATATCTCCCATCCTTTTGTGTGTGAAATTCCCCCATCTACTAGATTGTAAGCTCTTCGGTGCAGGGTCCCCTCCTCCTGTATCACTGTCTGTATTAGTCTGTCATTTGCAATCCCTATTTAATCTACAACGCTGCGTAATATGTTGGCGCTATATAAATCTTGTTTAATAATAATAATAATAATAATAATAATAATAATAATAATGGCTGTCAGTGGCACTGGGACACTAATGTTTATCGATGATGTGACACAGGACAGAAACAGCCGAATGAATTCTGTGATGTTCAGAGATATACTGTTTGCTCAAATCCAGCAAATTCAGTCAGATTGATTGGGAGGCGTTTCATAATACAGATGGACAGTTACCCAAAACATACAGCCAAAGAAAGGAGTTTATTAAAGCAAAGAATTGGAACATTTTTGAATGGCTGAGTCAGTCACCTGATCTGAACCCAACTGAGCATGAATTTCACTTGTTGAAGACTAAGCATCAAACAGAAAGGCCCACAAACAAACAGCAATTGAAAGCCGCTGCAGTAAAGGCCTGGCAGAGCATTAAAAAGCAGGTAATCCAGCATCTGGTGATGTCCATGAGTTCAAGACTACAGTGTGTCATTGCCAGCAAAAGATTTTGAAGTATTAGAAATGAACATTTTATTTTCAGCTTTTTAATTTGTCCAATTACTTTTGAACCCCTGAAATGGAGTGATTGTGTTAAAAAAAAGGCTTGTCTGTGTATCAAGAAGTACTTAAACAAAATTCGCTGAGTGGTCAAAAAAAAAAAAAACATTAACTGTGCCAATGCTACAAAAGAGCCTCATGCAAACAGCATCTAGACAGGCCTCAAAACTTCCAGAACATTGTTTTTGGAGTGATGAAACCAAAACTGAACTTAATGGTCACAATCGCAAATACTTTGTTTAGAGAGGCTTCAACAACGCCTATTGCGAAAATCACACCATGCTACTGTGAAGCGTTCGTTACAGCTGCATAGGAAACTTTGTGAAAATTAATGACAAGACAAATGCAGCATGCTACCTGAAATTATTGGAGGACAACTTGAAAGTGCATGGAACGCGGTTTGGTCCTCCAGTATGACAGTGACTCTGACAGACTGAAAATCTAACTTTGGGTAGAGTAGCAAATGGTTAAAACCCGTGTGTTCCATTCATGGACTTTTCTTTACTTCCTGTAGTGTGGATGTAACAAAATTTTTTTTATTATTATGCAGTATTTATTTAGCACAGACATATTATGTAGAACATTTTAAAGTCCATAGTTTTATCACTAGCTGTCCCTTAAAAGGGGTTTTAGTCTGATGTCCCTACCATATTCATATGTCATTAACACAGTCCAATGTAATTTTCTGGGGGAGAAGCCAATGAACCTAACTGCATGTTTTTGGACTATTGGAGGAAATAGTCCTCCTGAGGAAACACACATAAACATGGTAAGAACCTGCAAACTCCATGCAGATAGTGTCCTGGCTGCGATTCAAACCTGGGACTTAGCGCTGCAAAGGCCAGAGCACTAACCACTGAGCTGGGCAAATTAATTCCATGATGAAAGGAATTCCCTTTTTCTTAGTTGTCAAGCAAACATATATTCGAATACATTGGAGGATTTCCTTTTATTTCCTGTTCTAGTGGCAGTGATAAAACTTTGGATTTCCCAGTGCAGAGGGTAAATCTACCTAGCAAGGGACACAGACATTTAAAGGTTTTAATCCTTCCCTGTTCTTTACAAGTCTTTTGGCTATAATTACACTTAAAATAAATTTTGATATTATGACACTTACACAATGACTAGGTTAGCATGCCCAAACAAAATTTCATAAATATCTCTGTAAAAAAATAACATTGTTGTATATTTACTGTACTCTAGATAATTCTTGTACATAGATATTGCAACACAATGTTCTACGTTTGTTATGCTATTGAACCTTGACTGAAAAAATAACATTGATGTATGTTTTCTGTTTCCCGCTTGAACCTTTAGTGACTGGAGTATTATCCACACATGTGAATGATTAACTGTATTTGGGTATAAACAGTCATTAAGGATTATCAAAGACAAAGTGGTAATCTATGACAAGTCTTATGCCATAATTTTCGGAGTTTGACCATAAGGTTTATCAGAAAAGGTAATTTTTTACATTCTATTTTTACAACTGCTCCCAAATAAAATACCAAATTGCCAAAAATCACCAAATGTTCTTTTGTTTCATTGTAATACCAAATGTTAGCACAATCAAATGGGCTAAATTGTGGGGTTGCAAGAAAAAAGCCCTTTCTGTGCCAATAATACAAAAATGTTTGCCTACAATATGTCAAACAGCATCTAGACAAGCCTTTAAAATCAGCTTTGCTTCTCCAAGCAACAGAGTTATTTTATACTTTTATCAGACAGTTTCTTGGTGAAGTACTGGGTGAGGGAAGGGAGGCATCTGTACTAATATGTTGGGCTATTGGCACTAGGTAATGATGCTTCACCATTTGGATATCAGTCGGATTCAAATTCAGTGTTACATGTTGGGTGGTATGTAGTTATTTGCTTCCCTTCCAGACCCTGATTTCAGTTTTGTGAAAAAATACAGAACTGCTCTAGCCGGAAGTTTCTGAGGGTTGTCAACACCTCTACCTATCGATGCACCAAGTCACAGTTTTCACAGTGTGTGAGCAGACAAGTGTTTGTATATGATATGTCATCTAATCTGGCTGTCATTTATTCTACAAATCAATCTGTATGTACAGTCTTGTCTGATTGTGCATTATATGTCATTTTTTACATGTACCCAATAAACAATCTGTTTTGTTCTTGGCCATCTTGTTAGGTTCAATTGATCTCACTATTTCCAACAAATATAAATCAGTCCAGCCATGTCAGGGCCCAAAGATAATAATTTAGGCAACAAGCATAGCTGTGCATAACTCGGATTATGTGACACTTTCAAATGCATTGTAGGAATTATTCCACAGAAATTGGTCCAAATAGGAACAACCACAAGATTCTGCAGCCTGTACATAAAATTTGAGGTAATGAAACTATATTCTGGTACATCATGGATTGTCTTCCAGGACCCTTCTAAGACTTTATATCAAACCCTCAATTGCCAATTACCCCCTGGGCCTTCCATGCTGTATCTATGATTTATGTTTTAAATAATTCTCTACCGGCAACAAGCCTTCCAAATACCCATGTCCATGATGCCTGCATTTTACATTGAGTTTTGTTCAGTTGGGTACCCAGTTAAAGAACTGCTAGGCTTGAATAACAGTACTTTCCAACAGCATTGCAAACATGCCGTCTTCATCCATATTCCTACACCTTCTTTTGTTTTTGCTTCTTTCTAGTGACAACTCACCTAACCAAAGTACCCCCATAGCTCCTCTTTTTCCCTCCTTTCTTTCTTTTAAATGCCAGATCTGTCTGCAATAAGCTAACTTCCATCCACAACTTCCAAATCTCTGAACTTCTTTTACTAAACTCTGACTTTCACCCTTTGACTTTATTTCTGCCACTGCACTTTTCTTTAGAAAACTGCATTCCATAAACACCCCAGACCTGGCAATAGACCAGGTGGCGGTATGGGTCTTATTCTTTCCCACAATTTTACTTACCAAGTCCTCCTCCCCTCTACCATCTTTCTTTTATTCAATATTTATTCAGATGATGCACAGATTTACCTCTCCTTTTGTCCTGGATAAACTTTCATGTTATCTATCGGACATCTCTTCATGGCTCAAGTACCCTAAACTCAACTTGGATGAAACTAAACAAGTAATCCCCCCGTCTATCAAGAACATATTTGAATCTTGCCTGTTCCACCTATGCAAAATCTCTAAAATACACCCCTTGTTGTCCCTGGAACCACCAGATTCCTTCCACACAATCTTATTATCTCTCACTTTGACTTGAAACACTAGACTGTATCTATCCTTTCCACTACTTCCTATCTGCTGCTTCTCTTCATCGTCTATTTCTACTGTACTTTGCTTTTAACCTCCTGGGCGGTTCATGAACATGTATTTTACATTGTAGGCCTGTAATTTTTAGGCATAACTCACCAAAATATGTCCAAACAAGGGTCTAGTAGACATCCTGAGTATAATAAAGTTTGAAACAGAAAACATGTCAAAATAATAAATAAAATGTAATAATAAACTTTAAATACATTATATTAATAAATAATATTTTATATATTTTTATAAAATATATTACATAGATAAAATAAATTTAATGATTACCCTGGATTCAATCCAGTTATTTTGTTTTGAATCCAATTCAAAATAGTTAAAAATTTCCGCCACACGCCCTCGTGACAGCCGCACACACTGTTGTCATCGCGCCAGGGAACACCAGCGCAATCGATCGCAGGGAGACCGATCAGAGGAAGAGGAGGCGGCCAGGGGATGGGATCGAACGACAGGACATTGGAGGATGCAGACGGTAAAACTTAATTCATTCTTTTTTTTAGCTCCCCCGAGTGTGGCTGTTTTTTCTGCCCCAAGCCACACTCAGGGTTACTGCTCAGGAGGGTAAATCACTCCACAGCCCTTTTCCCTTCTGACACATACATATGGTATATACCCCGTGTCACCCTTTCCACTTGTCCAGTGACTTAATAATGACTTTCTCACTCATAATCTCTTCCCACACAGGGCTTCAAAACTTTAAAGGCTACCACCAGTCTCTGAAATTACCTTATCTGGTTTTCTCTACCTTCAACATGTCACGCACGGAGAGACAGGACCACTAGGGGGTGCTATGGCTCGCACGGAGGTGGTGTGAGCCCTGAGAAGGGCCAAGGCGCAGAGTCCAAGCAGTAACCAGGTTTTCTCCAGAGCCTCTGATGGTAAGGATGTTGTAGTGCTGGGTAATGCCAGGTTACGGTTCTTTGCAGCACACCAAGGTGGGCAAATCACAGTACCAAATCACAAAGCAGAAGGATAGTCGAGGAAAGCCAGGGTCAAGGCAGGCAGCAAGCAAGAAAAGTCAGGTCACACTCCAGGGATCAATTGCCAGGGATCCAGGAGACAGCATTGACACAGGGGCCACTGCGGGCACAGGAGACACTGGGAGCAACAGCAGGCACAGGTGAGGCAGGGATATCCACAGAAAGACAGGAACACTGGAACAACACAGGGAAGTTGACTGGGAAACAACAGACTGGACAACGAGGGGTTAACACAGGAGCTGGACACAGGAAACACTGGAGTAAGCAACGGGTATACAGATAGTAACTCAGAACTAGGGGCTCGGCACTAGTGGAGACTTGTTGCACGAACACAGAGTGCAGTGTGTGATCCAGCTAAATAGCCAGGGCTGATCAAAAGGCCATTTTTTGATTGGCCAGCGGATTGGACAGAATTGATAAAGTTTAGAAACGGAGGCACGCCCAGTGTCGGAACTGCACACATGCGCAGGAGAGACACCTGCGCTTTAGTGAGGAAGAGGTAAGTGTGACAACACATTTAAACAAGCCCTTTAAACTCACCTGCCCTCCTCAATTCTCTATAACTATCATTATTAACAAATATTGCCCCCCCTCATATTATATACTATGCTTTCGCACCTTTTAGTAGTTTGTTGGGTAGAGTTCTTTTCTTTTCCTGCATCATCAATTGTCTATTTGTTGTATGGCACAGAGTGATACTTTGGAGCTTGAAAATAAAACAATAATATTGGCACACTTTCCTGTTTTCTCCAGGCATGAAAAGGATAGGTGGTTGTGTTTTCCTGCTGGGCCTAAATTTTCAGTCATCTCCTGCTGTTTCCTGAGCAAATGCAGCATTCTCTTTTCTGTCTAATCCAGCACTTACTATTAGATAGAAACTTGGATGGCTGTTTTAAAGCAGATCTACCACTGAGAGATTATGTAAACTGCCACTGCTGAACTCTAAAGAATGCTTAATTGCCTGGATGTAAAGCTGATCTTTTGGTATGAGTAGAGTCACACAACTTAAAAAGCACAGACGTAACTGTGACAAGTTAATTGGATATCTGAGCTGCATACTCATTCTGGGTCAGCGGTCCAGAAGGTATTTAAAGTAGAACTAAACTTTAGAAATAAAAAATAAAAGTCAGGTCCTTTACTGCAAAATGGAGAGACAATATCCCTGCAATAAAATAACCTTACCTGCCTTATATTTATTTTAAATACATTCACTTGTCCCTTTTCAGTCATGGGCACTGCCATCTTCTTTCCTCCCCTCCTGGTTTATTATTATTATTATTAATAAACAGGATTTATATAGCACCAACATATTACGCAGCGCTGTACATTAAATAGGGATTGCAAATGACAGACTAATACAGACAGTGATACAGGAGGAGAGGACCCTGCCCCGAAGAGCTTACAATCCTGGTTTAAATCCTCAAATTGATTGACCGGGCTGGAATGATGTAACTCCTGCGCAGGCGTGTAGGATATTATTTAATCCTGGCAGCCCAGCTGATTTTGTTTATTTCAGAAGAAAACAGAATTAGGCAGGTAAGAATGTTTTATTGAAAGAGGGATATCACCTTCCTTTTTTGCAATAAGGGCCTGCCAGATCACAAATTTTTAATTGTTAGTTCGGCTTAGATTAGGACACCAACCAGGCAAGCTGGTTTTTATAGAACCAGGTTAGAAATGGCAGTTTACGTTGTATACAATATCTCAGAAACCCACCATTCTTGTTTTATTCACATCTGTTATGTTTCCCTACCCTACATCACAACTTTTGTTTATTTGTATACTTTTTCTTTTATTTGTTCAGTAAACATTAAAATTACAATTGAAAAATAGATAAATAAATAAAAGAAATAGCAGCTTACATAAACCCTCTGTAAATGGTCAGCTTGAATTTGACCTATTATTGTATGATGTTGGCCACAATTAGTAGTTTGTAAATTCTGGCAGTATATCCAGATTGTAAATGGTTTTAATGTCTGAATAATCAGGTGCATTCTACATAATGTTTTGTGTGATATGAAACACATCTGGTGCAAGAAACCACTTCATTTTTAATCATCAGTGTTTTTCATACCTTATGAGAGGGTGGGACATTCATTTTCTTTTAATTTCATATTTTTAGGCCTCAGGTGCTTATTTAGATCAAAAATCAATTATAGGTTAATGAATCATGATTAGCCACAAAAAACATGTCAAAATATAATAAAATACAGCACCCTATTCTGGTGGCCATTCCTCAAATCTATCCTCATTTCACACTTTTTAACAGTACCATCATGCTATTTTGCAGCAGGTACACCAGTTTCCAAAAACACTCCTGAAAATTATTTTTTTTTCTTTGTTTCTTTCTGGCGGTTTCTTTGACCAAATATAATTTGCTGCAATGACACAGGATTTATTTTTGTAAAGGCACAGCACTCAATGTAATTTGAAGCTGAGTGTCTATATAAAAAGTCCTTAAGAGGAATTTTGGTGAAGTGCTTTCTTCTCAAGCTAGGTCATATGGGAAATCAATATGAAGGATTTTTTGGTAGCACAGAATGTTTAAGAAATACTTAGCTAAAAATACTTTATTCAATAATACTTCATATACATAAGTTCATGTGCACATTTTTGTTCATTTTAATGTTATTGGTAATGTCCGGCTGTGCATTGCACTTTAAGAGGAACAGAATGCATTTCATTTGTGTGTGATGCACTGTGTTTAGCAGCCCATTCAAATGAACAGGCTGCTGACTGCAGGGCATTGCAAAACAAAGGGTAATGCGTGTGTGTTTACCAAAATGCACCACATAGTATGAACAAGCCCTGAAAGCTATTGAATCAAAACACACTGGTATATAAAATCCATCATTTATTATGTACATATCAAATACATATTAATATTAATACTATTTGTTTTACAGCTTGAATTTGTGGGTTTAGTATTTTACAAATGATATACTGGAGAACTGAGACCCAAACACAACTTGCCAACACTGCAACACACAGGCCCTTATAAAGGCAATAGGGAAATGTGATATGTCGTCCTTACTGTCCCAAAGTGAATATGCTGCTCATTGTGACCTTAAAGTGTACCTAAACTCAACATTTTTTCTTTACATAGAAGGGTAGACAACTCTTCTATCTAAGGTAAAAATGTTGGTGTTTTTTTTTTTAAGTGCAACACCATTTAAAAAAAAAAAAGGGTGCAGCACTGCTCTTCGATTGAGAGGTAATAGGAGTACAGAGCCTCCCGGGATACCTACAGCATGCATCCCAGGAGGTTCTGGCTGCTCCTTCTGCACATGCCCTGTTCTCGGGCATGCACAGAGGGGTAACTTTTCCTCCTAGGGGAAAGAGGCCAATCTCACTCATGCGCAAGCTCTCTTTTTTTCCACCTTCACATTGGCTACGTCACTTGATCTCCCACTACTCATCGAGTGACGAAGAAAGATGACCGAAGAGGAAGACGGAAATGAAGATTGAAGATAACGTGAATACCAGGATGGCGCAGGACCGGATCGTGGGGAGGACCATCGCCATCGAGGGACCCTCTGGAATAAAGGTAAGTGTCATTGTTTTGTGTGGAGTTTTGTTCTGCTTTAAGACAGAATGTGTTTTACCAGCAGGTCACCTGTCTGCCTCTCACAATCACACACCTGAAACAAGCATGCAGATAACTGGTAAATTGTGCTGTAGTTGGCTGAACACTTGATCTGCAAAAAAAAAAAAAAAATTCCATTTCAGGTGCAGTGCACTGCGATCCCAACCTCTCCCACTTATGTGAATGGGAGAGGTTGGGAACTATTTTATGCAGCTGAGGCAGATTGCAACAAGGTTCCAAAAAGCAATAAGTTTCTTTGCTTTGGTTGTTTGAAGATCAGTCTACCGGTGTAGTTTGCCACCTCCAGGTGGACAACATCAGTTTGCTATGTGCACAGGAGCTACTAACTGCGCAGGTTCACATCACAGGAAGGAAAAGACCCTAAATGTCGGAGGATCAGTACCCAATATTTTTTAGAACCAGGTCAGCATTGGTAGGTTGCAAAAACCTTTAGTATAGGCTTACTGTACCTAAAAGCCATAATGTGTGGAACAAAATTTAGAACATGACTGTGATGAGAGTAAATGAAGGCTGACTGTGCAAGCTTGTTGCTGGGCTGGTGTTCTGTCTATCTGGGTTTGTCTGCAAGTAAACAGACATTTGAATCTCTCGTTTAGGCTAATGTTGTGTACAAATGAAACATCTAAACAATTTCTGGCTAGCAAAAGAAATGCATTATAGTGTGTTAGAGCAGGATTTCATAAGATGTTTAAAAAATATAATTTTTATTTTCTAACTGTTGCACCATATCATGTTTTTATTATTACTTATTAAGTCTGATCAAGAAACACATTTTGATATATTTATATAATTAGGAGACACTGTGCATTGATGCAGTTCTAACTATAGCAGTGAAATAATAAACATTCTTCCCTAGAAAGCGGATTATAGGATTGTGTTAACATTAATTGAAGCTTTCAAGATAGGATTAGAAGGGAAGGGGTCTAAAGTTCACTGCTCTAGAGAGTAAAGGAATTATAATTTGTCAATTATGTTATGTTTGTCAAAAAGGGATTGAGATAGAAAATCTTTAAAATATTACGCAGCATGGTTTTTATTTATATATGACACACAAGGCATTTTCTTCAACACTTTTTTTACATTTTAAAAACAATCCATGCAGAAATCCAGATCATTCCAGATGGTTCGCACACTTTTTCTTGCAACCATACCTTGCATAAATTTCTAGATGTCTCCCTACCTACTTAATGCCTTGTGGGTCAGTACTTAGGCAGAAAATAAGCAGAGCAGCGACAAAGATGTTGATACCTGTACAAGGTTTCAATCTTGTGTAGTCACCACCTGTGCTAAACCATTGGTACTGTTATAGCATGGATGCAGTAGGGTGAATGAGAGTTGCCACCCTAGGAATGGAAGTGTGTTTATGGCTAGATCAAAAAGAAGCCCCACGTCCCTGGTTCTCAATACCTCTCATGTATTGTCTTCACGCGTAAATCTTGTAGGAAACAAACCATCTGTGCTGATGCTTAGTGCACAGGCATTTGGCTCCAATTAGGAATCTCACCCTAAGCAATCACATCCAGTCTCCACTAAAGCTAGGCTGGAGGATACCAACAAATAATACTTTTCAAAAGAAAGCACATTGCATTTGTTTGATACACAGCATCTTAGCAAACTTTATACCAGACATTTAGGGTTTATTCTATTCATAGAGGATAAGGGAGAATCTGACATGTGTACAGCAGTTGCCTGACGTCATTCATGGATCTATCCTGACAAATCCATGTACTACCCCTGTACAAATCAATGGGAAAGAGCACAGTGGGGTTTTGCCCTCTCCTCTCCCCCAACTTCTTCATAGAACAAAACATTACAATGTGTACAGCGCTCGTTCATTCACCTGCAATGTTCCCAGCAACAAAAATGTTATTGTGTACACAGCCTTAGATCGAAAAAAAAAATTACTTTTATAGGTTATATTTATTTTTAATGAAATAAATCTTGTTTGAATTATGCAGTAATAAAGCTGCCTCATTTGTTGTCTTTCAAAAACCTTCTAAAATACTTGTATTTAACTTAACATAAACATGTATATAATACAGTAATGTACCACTGAACTGATAAATACTGATAAGGATAAAACTGGTGTGAACTTAGGAGACAACATGAGTATTTTCAAAAGTTTCAAAAACTGCTTATCTAGTTTCTAAAATCAAATGATAACAGGTCAATCACCTGCACTTGCAACTATCCAGTTAGCAGTAGGAAATGCAAAGTCCAACAATTGCCCAATTAAACCTAATATAAAGAGTAATCCACATGGTAAAAGGAAATTCACCATGTCAATAGTTTAAAACAAGATGACACAAAAACTAGAAATATGGCACCCCAAATATAATCGGGGGATGTCAGGTACACAAAATGTAAACTTTAAATCAGAGGAAACAAAGAGGCATGAAGCATGTAGTAATATAACATATAGTCTACCAGGGAGTTATCGCGTAAAAGCTTTTCAAACCTGAAATTGGCACTGGAGAGACCAATTACCAGAGTCCACTTGGTTTATGGTAGGAAGGAACCCAAGAAGCCTCCTACTGGACCACCGAAGTCCCCCCCGTTCACTATGGGGGATGAGAATAGGCATCATAAAGACAGAAATTCAGTGTTAAAGACACAAGGCAAATGATGGTAAATCCAGGGTGATTCCATTAAAGGGTCTCGTAGTTCGGCCACCATGAGCACCCTATAACCAAGTTTTAGGTAATTTCACCTCATTAGATGGAGATAATGACCGGTGGAGGTTGTTCTATTTTTTTTTTTGATCATCCAATGGTTGCCTGTAAATTCAGTGTTACCTGATTTTTTTCTTTCCAATACATACTGACAGATCTTACAAATATGGATAATTTCCACATGTGAGGAATAGACAATAACAAGGACAATCAAAAGCCACAAACCTACACTAAAACAGTTTCAAGAAAGCATATTTTCCAACCAGGTTACCCAATACCAGAGCAAGACCACTCAGCCAGCAAATTTTTCCTAAATAACCCTTAGGGTCAGTTATTAACAAATAGGTCTTGATGTGTATGCATACAACCTCCAGGGCTAATTATATTAGCGTATCAATATTAAGGCATCATACAGAAATTGTGTGCAAAGGTCCTAGAGTTTGGTCCACTGGTAATAAATCTCAAATCTTATAAGGAGATGCATGTGCAGTACATTATGAGTACAGTATCGTATAAGAAGAGAATAAACTCAGTGGGCTTGATTTATTAAAGCTCTCCAAGATACTGGGCACTTTCAACAGTGAACTTGGGTTAACCAGCAAACCTGGAATGAATCTAGTTCAGGATTCAAAACATTTGCTAACAAATAGCAAATTACTTTTAGGAAATCCATTATAGGTTTCCTGGATTTTGCAGGTTCACTGATGAAAATGGATCTTCTCCAGCCTTGGAGAGTTTTACTAAATCAGGCCCAATGTGTCACAGAGGCTCATCGCCAGCAGTTTTTCAGCTAGGCAGAAAATCTGGAATTTTCTAATGAAACCAAAGTTCATTTTATTTATTGGCTTGATAAACCAAGGCACACTGCCAGTGCTTTCAATTCATTAGCTATGTCAAGGACAGTATGTGGTGGTTGGCCTGGAAAGAAGTTAAATATAAAATTAGAGAAGGCTGTCCCTAAAAAGACTACAAAACTTTTCATTCAGACACCCACTGAGTCCATAAATGTTGAACCAATGGCTGAACCATTCTGTTCTTTATAAGCATAACAGATAGATATGTAGCACCGGAATGGATACTGTATACTTTTACGTTTACGTTATGTTAGAAAAATAAATCGCACATGCAGCCAAACATCCTCCTGAAACTTTCCAACCTTAAAGGGACATGGTTACTTTACCCAAAGCCCCCTAAACTCACCCATATGTTGCCAGCGCCCCCTCCTGGCATTCCTTCCTTAGCTGGCGACAGTATGTGACAGTAGACAAAAATCTTGAATTTACATATATTTATCTATGTTATTTAACTTTGTATTGTTTACCTAAAAGAGAATATATATTGAGATATTTTTGCCTTAATGCATAAACAAGGAAAACGTGGAAGTAAATATTTCCATGGAGAACCATGGAGGCCACCATTGCTGATCTCTCCTCCTAAAAAAGAAAGCTAGGCGTCTGGCTTCTTGATTACCTTTTTGCTTCTATACAGTAGCCAAGAACATGTATGTAAAAATGGACCATTTCTTAATGCAGTATCAAAAGTGGCAGCTTCCATGCTTCTTTTATGACAGCTTTTAGGATTTGGGGGTGTCTCAAACTTGCGTGCAATTAAGAAATCCCATGTGGCTCTCAGCAGCTGGCACCTGCCTTTTATAGAATCATTGTTTGCACATTTGACTCTCCATAGGGCTGCTTTAGGGAGAGGCTATATGTAGCGCCTTCCCTGAAGCAGTGGTTCTCTTGTATGAGGAAATGGTAACCACACCGCAACCTCTTGACCAGTTTGAACTTGGCCTGAATTTCCTTTTTCTCAAGCAGCAAGAAGTGGCAACCATTGTCTTTTTTACCCACCAACTCTTTGCCCCTCTGAAACTGATCCATTTTGTTACTGTTTTTATATCTCTCTTTTTAAACTCCACTCACAATCCCCCCATCCAATGAGAGTGTCACTGTTGGCCACTAAGACACTAAAGCTAGGTACACACTTCCAATTATTATCGTTGGTAAAAGAACGACGAACGATCCTGCACGATATCTGCGAACGCTCGTATAGCACCGATCCTGTACATACAGATAACGACACGATCGTTCGCAGATATTGTACACACGATAGATGCGATTGAACGATACAGGAAGTGACGTGCACCACAGGAAGTGAGCGAACGTTCGTTCACCGCGCATGCTCAGACCATGGACGATCAATGAACGACCGTACACACGATAGATGGTCAACGATCGTCGTCCAATCCGATCCGCCGGTCCGGTCGTTCATTTCCAACGACTATCCTCGTTCGTCGGCGTCATTGGTTACTTTTTTTACGAACGATTTTTGCCCAATCGATCGTCGTTCGTTCGTCGTTCATTTCCAACGATAAAAATTGGAAGTGTGTACGCAACTTTAGGCTAAGTTCAGACGGAAATTCTTTGGTAGCAGGACTAATGTGGTTCGCCACTGTCAACCAGTCCTTAACTGCCCCATTTCTCTGTGAAACAGTGCAACAAATTGGAGTGGTTTCAATTGTTTTTCTACAAGCATTTGGTTGTGGTGTAGTTTTAAGGCTTTTATGCAGTGTCTTAGTGTTAGTCTGCCACTCAAACTCTACCTTCTATAGTTCTTTGAACTCTTCAGCAGAGACCCGTCAAAGATTATTGAATTCTTCTGAATAGGTACCCTGGAGCTGTTACCTGTACCGTTGACAAATGCTAGTCTAGACCCAGCCATGTTTAAATAGAGGAGTTGTGGTTTGAGGGGATTTTAGCACAGAAGTCAAGCCACTGATAATCCATTAAAACCAACTTCATGAATGATCGAAAGACCTTAAATTTTGCATTTAAAATATCTGAGAAGTCCAATTTATACATTAATAAAACTGGTAGTGTACATACTGGCCACAAAAATGGTGAGTGCAGGTTTAAAGCAAATGGGATATATTAGTAACTCTGTTTTTAACTAATGTGGATATTTTCAAACAACAGATATAACCCTACAGCATTAAAACATAGAATAATCTAAATCTAGTCCAACTAAATAACATAAAGCTTTTTTTTACAGTTGGGCTGTGTAACCATTGGACTTGCTATTTGTTTTTTTTTAAAGGAAATTTGCAAAGGCAGGTGAGTGACCGTCTGTTTGAGGTTAGACCTACTTTTGCAATTTCATTGAGAAAAACAATGATGTAGCTAATCCAGCACAAACATGCTATAGTATTTGACTTCACTATGTGTTCTGTACCGTTGTACCTGGACTGGAAAAGTACATCATGTATAGAAAATCTCCTGAACTCTGGATGGCCCTTGTTGAAGTTTTACTGTTGTTATAGCAAAAATACAAGATAGGAAAAAACATGGCATGTACACATCATATTAAAAATTACTACCTGGTGACTTTTTCATTAATAACTGGCAGTATTATAAATATACTTTAATCAATCTCAAAGCTACAGTGTTTTTTTTACAAGGGATATTTCCTGTAAAGAACAGAAATTGTACTCCTGTCCCACTGTTTGCACCACCAATCTTGCAGCCTATTTTTAGATCTGATGGCTGCAATACTTTTCTTTTTTCAATATTTTTTTTTATTCTCATCTTTTGATTTTAACATTAACAAACTTCACATCCCATGTTACAATGCTCACCACACATAATCAATGGAAAAGCTGCATTGTCTGCATAGCTTGCAATCCTGATTTGAGGAAAGTATGATATTTTATTTCAGTCTATAGAAAGTAACAATGTCACTATAAATATAAATATATATATATATATATATATATATATATATACACATATTTACACGGTGGGGGAAATAAATATTGAACAGGTCAATGTTTTCCTTTGTAACTATATTTCTATTGGGGCTAGTGACATTGAAATTTACACCAGATGTCGGAAACAACCCAAGTATTCCACACATACAAATTAATCAAAACAAATAGGTCTATAAATGAAGTTATATGTAATAAAGTGGAATGGCACAGGGTGTAAGTATTAAACACAGCTACTGAAAGGTATTTAATACTTAGTAGAAAAGTCTTTGCTGGTAATGACAGCTTCAGATACCTCCTGTATGAAGAAACTAGTCACATGTTTAACAACTGTACCTGCTAATTCCAGGTCTTTCAGAAGCTCTCCACAAGTGATCTTTGGCTCTTGGACAACTCTTCTGATTATTCTTTTCATTCCCCTGTCACAAATCTTGCTAGGAGCACCTGGTTGTGGCCAATTTAGGGTGAAATTATGTTCTTTTCACTTCCGGATATTGGTCCCAACAGTGCTCACTGGAACATTCAGAAGCTTAAAAATCTGTGAACTGTGGTCTTGAGAGGGCTCTTTGCTTTCACTCACCATTAGATGCTTCTTGGCCCTGATTTATAAAGCTCTCCAAAAGCCACAGTGGATCTGGACCACCCAGCTGCACTGATGAAAGTGTATCCTCTCCAGCCTTGAAGAGCTTTAATAAATCAGGGCCCTTGTGTGATACCTTGGTAATGAGAAACCTTTGATAGGCTATCAATTAAGACTAAACAAGATAATAATAATTTGCACTGAAAGGGGGCAGGATTACTTTGCAAAGACTGACAGATTTCAGCAGGGTAATGCATTTTTGCACCTCCTATGCTTTATGTATTCAATACTTATTCCCTGTGCCATTCCTTTTTATTACACATAACCTAATTTATGGACGTATTTGTTTTGGTTTCTTTGTATGTGTTGATTACTTGGGTTGTAAATTTCATGTCGACAGCCCTAGAAAAATGTTGATGTGTTCAATACTTATTTCCCCCACATAAGAAAATTTAATGAACAGTAATTTATAAATAACAGCTGTATATTGCACAAACATAGTAAAAGAGGAAATTGCAGCATCAGGATATTACAAAGATTGAACCATCAAAGAAAACTGTACTGAAAAAATTAACAAAACTAATATTTACAGCTGGACAATGATTGTACCCTTACATGACAAATATGCTGCTTGGTTGTCAGATGATGTGAGTGACCACAGCGGATGTTCAGCTGATGGTATTTCACAAAGCATCAAGCTCAGAAGTCATTTGGCAAGTACTTATTCTCTTTGACCAATCTGAGCTGATGTGAGAAAATGTATTCACTGAAAACAGGTGAAACATTCCCACTCACCAAAGGCAGTTAGTCATACAATGAGATGCCAAAAGTTTCTTTCTGTAGATGTGTTGTTCATGCTTACATTCCACACACTTACCATTCTTGCAATTCTTCAAACAAAAATTACATTTCAAAATGATTCCTTTAAAGGCTTACTAATAATATAAAAATGCAAAATAATTAAATTGTAGAGTCCTTTTTTTTGGGCACATAGACATATCATACATTTTTAAATATGACTGTGAAAGAAAGCCAATATTATGAAAGGTTGCATTTTAAAGCATAACTTTACCCTAAAAAGTTTTTGGTAGAAGAAAAAAAGGTTTTACTAACATTTTTTTGTAGCATTGTCTACTGAATATGTACAGCCTTCACAATCTCAGACGTGGATAAGTGAACGTAAGATCCAGGATGTCATGCATTGGAGTTGCATTATCACAGACCAATGGAGGTGGGAAAAGCCTCTATCAAGATTTCATAGAAAGGCTGTGTAGCCATGAGAGACAATAAGACAAGGGAAAATAAATTCTTACAGGATTTTTTGAAAGAAGAAGAACAAAGGGGTACACTTATTTTTAATATTAATAATAGACTCTGTTAGGTTATTGGAGAGGAAGTCATTAGTAGGTCATTGGAGGAGCGAAGAGAGCGGCTAGGGGAGTATTTTTTTACCAGGTCAGAAAGGTAAGTGGATCAAGAACTGTGAAAGTATTTGAAGGCAAAGCACAGGAGCTTGAATGTGATTCCAAGGTAAAATAGAAGCCAGTGTAGAAAACTACAAAGAGAGGCAGCAAAAGAGGAGTGTCAGCAGCATACGGATGGTACTGTAAACCAAAGGAGGATAATGAGACTACCGAGTGAGGAGGTGTACAGAGAAACGAGAACCGGCCCAACAGCCAACCCTTGGTGGACACCAACAGGGAGGAGAGTGGGAGAGGGGGAATAACCATTGAAAGAAACTTGAAAGGAGCAGTCAGGTAGGAAGCAAACCAAGAGAGCAGTGTCACTGATACCAATGGATTTCATTATTTGGATTAGAAGGGGGTAATCAACAGTTTCAAAATCAAGAAATATTTAGAAGAAGGAGAGTGGAAAGGTTGCCTGGTGACTTAGCTCTTAGGAGGTATTTGGTCACTTTAGTAAGGGCTGTTTTGGTGGAATGGGCAGGTCAAAATTAAGAATGAAGCAGGTCAAGGAGAGAGTTACTGTTCAGGGAATCGGAAAGTCTTTTATTGACAAGGTGCTCAAGAAGTTTGGAAACATATGGGAGTAGGGAGATAGGACAGTAGCTAAAAAAAGGGAAGGATCTAGTTTGGGATTCTTCGATATTGGGAGAATAATGGCATATTAGAAAGTGGAGGACGAGATACCAGTAGAAAGGGAGATGTTGAATAGTTTGGTCAGTGTGGTAGCCAGGGTGGAGGAGTTGGCACTGAAAAGATCAGAGGGGAATGGGTCAAATGAATAGTGATAATGAGAGAAGAGAGAAGATTTAATCCAAGCTAACAGGGCAGAATGAGGTCAGTGATTATATACAGGTGAAAGGGGTTGATATGGTTAAAGTGGTACAATGGCAGGATCTGGGAATGTTCTGAATGTGGGGTGTGAAGAAGAGGGTGGAATTAAAGGTGACACCAAGACAACATTCAATTACTGTAATGTTACTAGTTTGCAGTGCATACTTGCACGTTATTGCAGGTGGTCATCCACATTAAGTTCCAGAGAGGTTAGGGGTAGTATTACCCTGACAACCACATTCACAATGCTTTTAGTAAGGTGAACAATTGACCTGATGCTGATTTTACCATAGCAACAGCTTTCAGTTTTCAAATTTCATCATTTCACTCCGAAGTCATCCCTAATAAGTAAATTATATACACAAAATGATGCTTGTCCTAAAACATTATGCTTTCTGTAAGTTGTGCTTTAATACCTTATTTTGAAAGCCCATTACAGTAAAAAAAAAAAAAATAGTGTATTCTAGAAGCGGTATGAAATTAATATTTTAGTATTTCCCATGACTTTATTTAAATTCCTGTCTATCATTACTTTTGACAGACTGCAGCATCATACTTTATTTATCCCTTTGAATCTGCATCCTTCTCATGCACAAGTGAATTGTTTAAAATCTCAGTTTCCTAATTAATGCATATTAAATTTTCTTTTTGGTGTGGCTAATTCTCCCATTTCACTGGATATTAAAGCCACAACATCTGTTGTTCTTCAATAGATGTCGTGGCTTTACTGGATAATATCTACATATGTTACATGTCTTTGTTATATACCTGTAATCTTAGGGCTGGAGGTTCTTTAAGTCGGTCTGCTTGTGTAACATTGCTATTTTTAAGGTGTATCATCTGTTCGTTCTCAGCAGTTTAATTATAGAAAGGTATATGTTTATGTACTACCATATCTGGTGGCAATATGTTTCCCTGCCCAAAAAATAGGTTGGTATTGAAACCATATGTATTGTTCTCAAGCAAAAAATAAAGAGATATATAATTGGGAAGGGGAGAGGGGAGGTTGTCTAGGGTGAGCTGCGGGAACACAGTCAAAGTAAACAAATGTAAAAAGGGTGTTGTTCTGTATCAAAATAAAAGTATAGTTGGAAAAACTTGTTTGTAAAGCCACCAACCACATTTTGAGTTATTTGAAAAGCACCTGAACATTGGTATTGTAACCATAATTGCTGGAGTTGGGTCAGGTGGGCCCATGAGAACATTTTTTCAATAGGACAAAAAACTAAAATTTATGAATATCATAGGGATCCAGCTTGCTAACGTCCCAATAATTTGATCATTATTTGTTTCCAGAGTTACTTGGTCATAATCCTTTTTCAATAATTTCATTTATTTACAAATTCCATTTGAAAACTTCTATTTTATAATATGAGGACACTGACTACAATATAATCACACAAAATTGTACAAAATACACGCACTATTCAAATAACATAGGCCTTCAAAGCTGTACAAATGTATTATTTTTTTTGAGTGATTGATGATGGAGATCATTATGACTGTCTAGTTCTGTACTTATATAGCACCTGTCAGGGAAGCTGTCATGGTAAAGGTGGAAGGCAGTGAGTCGGATTCATCAATCTGTTATTTACAATTCTGGACACCAAGACTAACATTGGGTTTACATCTAGGGTTATAAAGAAAGTATTTTTTTTTAAATTATACTTATGTGTTAAGTGTATGTATGTATGAGTTTTTTTATTTTACATAAACTCTATTTCTAGGGTAATATTTAACTCTTTATGGGAATGGGTAAGGGTATAGGGGCTTACAGACCCCAATATTCCCCACCACAGTCCCCTACAACCATTTGATAAACAGGTTGTAGTGATGAAGCTCTGTCCCTTAACATGGGCTCTCCCACAGAGAGGGATAAATACTTTTCCTGGCAATCCAGGCTCCATACCTTGATAACTCAATAATTTAAGAGGGCCCTAAGCCATAATGGAAGGGTCACATTTCAAGGACTATTGCCAATTGATGGGGTAAAACTTTTGTTGATCAAAATGCTAATGACATGTTCAACTGCAAGTATTAATTTTACTGTCTTATTTAATAACTTATCTGAATAACAATCAATTGAACCATTGTATCTAATTGATAAATTTATTATAACCAACAATGTGGTTTTGATTTCCCTATTATAGGTAAATATGACCCAAATATCATAAGTAAAATTGTTTTTAAGGATTTTTTTCAATTCGATTGCCTAATCAAAGAAACATTACAATGTGTCTAGCTTAGGAGCTATATAGTAACCTCTCATCTTTCCATCTTAAATCCTCTATCCTAAAAAAAACTAAAATAATCACTAGTGAAAAATCAGAATGTTGTAACATCTTTCACAACCTGAAGTACTTGCTGAATCAGATTCTGCTTCTAAAGCAGAAATGGTCAATAGTGGTTGGTAAGTTCTTGTTTGGTGGTTTTGCTAAAACTTGTCTATGGCAGCTTTTTTGTATACTTTTAAAATAAATTGATGACTTTAGTCTCTGCAGCTCATAAAATAAACAGTGCTCAGCATGTTCTTCGTTCTTCTTTAAGAAGGTTTGCTCCAACTTTAAGAATGCTTGTACAGCACTAAATGACCCAGCTGGGACCTGTTCATCTGTAAAGGTGCCTAGGTGTCTGTGACATCATCCTGTAGCATTCAAGAAAGTTGAGGATCCCAAATCTGATACCGTCCTGGATTTAATACTCAGGCTGGGATTCTCAACTTTTCAAGAATCATACAGAAAGGGTGGGGGATCTCAGTGGTGTTAAGGCAAGGCATCTGGAAGCCATGCAACAAAATAAGCCTGCATTTAGGTCAGAGCTGGGCAATTAACACTTTGAACTGAAACATGACAATAGTAGGGTTACTAGACATATTCCATTAAGCTGGCAACTTTTAGAGCTGGTTTGCAGTGGAGTTTGGGTATTTTGTTTGCTCTTTGGACCTACCTATTTGCTCTGAAATAACCATCTACTGTATCTTTAGCCTGTAGTTTGAATCATGTCTACTTGTGAAAGGTAAAACATTTTATAAGAGAAAAGGGCAATTGTTTTTTCAAACCTGCAAAACGTTCCCACAACTTGGAAAATCTCTTCTTGGATATACACCACCAGTTTTCTAGGTGGGGATGGAACAGTGGGTAAGTTAGGAGCATATAATGCAATTCATGCATAACCAAGGCAGACTATGTCCTAGGTCAGTAGGGCTACTAGAGGCAGAATAAAACAACCCCATATTGGGCCCAATTTATTAAAGCTCTCAAACACTAGAAAAGCTAAACTATTATTGGAGAACCTCAGTGAGTCAGCAAACCTGGAATGGATTTCCTAAAACTAATTTTCCTATTACATGGCAAATGTTTTCAATCCATTCCAGGTTTGCTGGATCACCCAAGTTCTTCCTTTATAATCTATCCTCTCCAGTCTTGGAGAACTTTGAAAACATTTCTGACTGTCAGTAACACAGCTCCCTGATTACCCCCTTGCCTGCCAGGGAAGTTTGGATCAGTCCTCATAGTTAGGCCAATATGAATCTTGTCTTGTAAAAGGAATAATTATTTTTGCCCAATAGATATACTCTTGTTGTATTTTTTATAGATGAACCTGTGGCATTTCACCAATTTATTCTGTCGGGTCTTTGACCATTATTAGACGAGCCCTATGTTGTGCAAGTCCCTAGAACATTCCTGTGCTATGCCCTTTTGTCATGTGATACTACTGGACTGATTAGAGAGGATGTTATGGTATGTCCCTGTGTTTGTATGTAAGAAGTCAAGGCTCTTCGGCATCTATTGTAAAGGTTATTCTTCTGGTAAACCTTTCCTATTACAGTTAATGTATAACTGAACTACTGTCAGATCCCAGACATATAGATAATGTAATATTTTGGGAGTAAACGTTTGCTTAAGATCTTATCGGTTGAATGTTTTTATATAGTGTTGTTTATGTTTCTGGCACGTTCTGTTCCCAAAAATTGAACAGGGCAACTTTAAGCAATGATGTTGATTAGTATTTATAAGTATTATCTTTGAAA
The DNA here is from genome assembly GCF_032062135.1 of Pyxicephalus adspersus. Lineage (NCBI taxonomy): Eukaryota > Metazoa > Chordata > Amphibia > Anura > Pyxicephalidae > Pyxicephalus > Pyxicephalus adspersus. Next base: position 121,603,598 of record NC_092862.1, on the reverse strand, counting down.
ATTACCTTTTCACATTCACAAATCTGTGTAACTGTGCTCTTCTGTAATTCACCTAAACCAATATACAACCTCTTTTGCCTATTAGTTTCCTGTTAGCAGACTTAGGTCTTACAATTGCTCACCACCTACCACTCATCACTTTCCTTTGACTACATGTCCAATACAAGTACAATAACTTTCTAACATTTTGATTTAAACCTCCTAACAGTTAAACAAACTTTTATTTTTCAAAGGATCATTAAGATAGAATTTTGAAAGATTGGGAATACTACACCATATTTTTTTTTTAATTTTTAGAGACATGGGTCTGATTTATCATTGTTCTCCAAGGCGGGAGAAGATACACTTTCATCAGTGAAGCTGTGGGATCCAGCAAACCTGGAATGGATCTGGTCCAGGATTGAAAACATTTGCTAACAAATAACTTTTAAGAAATCCATTCCAGGTTTGTTGAATGATCCAGGTTCCCTGAAGAAAGTGTATCCTCCTCAGCCTTGTTGAGCTTCAATAAATCAGGCCAATGGAGAGAGGAATTATAAATCAAATAACATGGACTGTCTATGTGTACAGTTTACATACATTTGTTTATGGGTTACATATATTGTATGGAGATAGCGGTAGCTATTATTCAGTTTTTCAAAGTCCCCAAACTTTTTAAATAAAAGGACCTTATGACAGCCAGACTGTGGACAATTGGCCTGACTTATTAAAGCGGAACTGTCAGTAAAAAAACAAAAACAAAACACTTACTTTTAGTCCTGCAGAGCCCCTGATCTCGCCACACAAGGACTGGGTTCAGTCCTGTGTCATCCTGGGTTCTTTCTTCAGCCCAGTGTGGGGAAAATGTCAGCACCACCATTTTCTTCCATCTTTTTCTGCCTATGTCACTCGATCTCACACTGCATAGGCACAAAATTATGCGACTTATATTGCTGTAAATGAAAAAAAGAGTACCGAATTCACTGCACGTGTGAGATCATCACTTTCTTTTTTCATTGCGAAATGCAGAGGAGCAGTCCGAAGCCCCCTGCGATATGTGACCTAGATATCCCAGGAGGCTGTGCGCCCCCATTTAGTGATTCCTTCTGGGGCAGTAAAGACAAAAGGGGAGATGCTTTATCTCAAATTGAGATTGTGAGATTGTGAGCCCTAAAAAGGGCTGAAGTCCAGAGTGTAAGCACATCACTTTATTTTCACCAGTGAATCCTAAAACAAATCATGGAATATTTTGGTAGTTGTACCCAGTTGCATCTCTCAGGCACAGTTGGTGCAGATAGCAGCTATGAAGACAACTGGCAAAAGGATTAGGGCAAGCAATGGGCCAATGTATTTAGGAACCATCATTTAGTAAAAGTGGAGATAGTAATGCAGGAATAAAAGACACTGGGGTCCTGGAGCACAAGGACCACTGGAGCACATGGTTGACAGGGGAACAAAGGGTCACTGAAATTTAAAGAGTCTCTTAAGTACAAGGGGTTCAGCACTTGGATAGCCACCTCAAGCAATGTGTTGCTATGCCCTAAATGACTGGATTAATAATGAAATTTTTTTTTCTCATGAGTCACGGCACTGGCACTTCCGATGAAACCTGCACACCAAAGGAGAGACTTAGTTGCTGTGCACTGCAATACAATGCCCTATACCAGGGGTGCCCAAACTTTTTTGGCTTGCAAGCTACTTTTAAAATGACCAAGTCAAAGTGATCTACCAACAAAAAAAAACTTCGACTTATTAACTCCTGCCTGCGGTAGAGTTTATTTTGAAAGGCAGGGCTCTGCGATCTACTTGCGTTGCCTTTTCAATCAACCGGTAGATCGCGATCCACCTGTTGGGCACCCTGCACTATACTGTCCTTGTTACCGCAATGCATATATGTGAACTAATCCTAAGAACAAATTAACCTTGGTGCATTCTGTCCATTAATTGCGAGGATTCATGAATGAGTGAACAGCCGTTTTGAGTAAAGTGACCCTTTTACACTGGTAGTACAAAAAACCAATCTGCACTTTTGGAAATAAATCTCCACTCTATATCCATCCCATAATATTAAAATAAAACCAAACCTTTATATATCTAATCACCTAATAATCACATTTTCTTTTTATCTTCAAATATCTGCAACATTTATTATAACTTAAACGGATTTCACCTGTTATACTGTTATGCAGTAAATGTAATCCCTTTGCAAAGAGTCCTGAATATTGAAATACATAAAAAGGGAATTTAAGAGGCTAATGCCTATTTAATAGTATCAGCTGAGAAAATGTTAAGGGAATGTTCAATTTATTATTAAAAGTCCATTTTAATATGGTAGCAGCTGCTTTATTATAATCCCACTACACATTGTTTAAATGTTAGGCATATCATGAATTGCACTTTAAATATTGTACTCTTTAAATGCTAAGATTCAACAGGACGATTACAATAATACTATCACTATAGATACAATGAAAAAAAAGACTGGATTTTCTAAGATCCTTATTTTGCTTTACGGTTTTAGTGATTAATATCACGGCTGCATGGAGTGTGTATATTGAAAAGCACTTCTAGGGAAGTAATTCTTTCATAATTGAATGAATAGGACCATTAACTTTTTAAAAGGCCTTTGTTATAGCAGACTGAGCTTAGATCCCTGCTATGATTAATGTGTGCAAATGTGTATACACTTGTTTTTCCATATTCAAATGAGAATTTCAAGATGAACTCCACATGGGGCTAAATGTTTCCCCTGAATTACAGCATGATAATATAGGCTTTTATGTGTGAGTTTAAACAGAAACCATAGTGCATGTACATATTTTATAGTCAAGTTATACTGAAAGTGATATTGTTGTGACTTTCAGATTTTGATGCCGTATCTTTAATTATCATTGTTTTAAGAATCCTGTAACCTTGAAAGAGAAGGACTGCACTGTATTGTTTTGGGGTGTGTTACCGGACACATGGTAATGTACAAAAAGCAGACCTGCCCAGACTATGGATGTTAATCGATTTAAAAATTGTTAACAAGCAGTAAGATAGATTTAAAAAAAAACATCCACAGGGTCAAAAATTGCCTTTCTCCTGGGATTAATGCACAAAAGAACCTTTCACCTATACCCCCAATAACTGCCACTCCATTGGGTTACTGACACTCCATGGGTGCTCTACTTTACCATAGTGGGTCATCCCAGTACACGTAGTCCTCGGGTTACATATGGAATAGGGACTGTGGGTTTGAACTTAAGCTGAATTTGTATGTAAGATGGAATAGGTACAATATTTTAATAAATGCAGTTAGGACAGATGTTTGTCACAACATAATATTAGGCAGCATGGTGTCAGTTACTGTATAAAATCCTTACTGTGAGTTAATCACAAACAAAGCACAAAAAAAAACTTTATGGAGCCTAGACATTTATTAACTTCTGGAGCAAGCTGATGATATCTGGGGCTAGCTTTGATATGCAAAAGGAAAGAACTGCAGAGTTTGTCTTGGTCATTAAAGAGTCCTTCTTCTCATATATGGCAAAACTCTTCTAACCTGTTACCTCCCTACTGCACTTTACTGGATCCTTACATTGTGGTTGCTATTAGCTGTCATTTTGTCTCCTAGTCCTATGCATTATTACGTGTTGTAATGAATTCATGTACCAACCTCACTTTGCTACGTATTTTCTTTATATATTACAATAAAAAATGCAGCCATAAAACACACGCTCCTTCACCCCACAAGATGTCTTTGATGTTAAGGTATTCATTGAAAAGATCCTCAAATATTACACCAGGCTTTCAGGTTGGATTCATACCATGACCACTGCTTTTAGCAAGCATTGGTGTTCCTCTGCTCCCAGGCACTTTAAACTTTTCAAAATAAAAGCTATAAAAATTATTTGCATTACTTCTGGCTTCTGGGAGATGCTGATGATATCACTTCTTCTTCTGGGTACCAGAAATACTTGGAGAATGTAGGGTGCCCAGGAGACAGTAGTGATGGGCCCTGATTATAAGTAATTTTTAGCTCATCATTTGCAAAATGTAAGACAGTGGGTAGATGGAATGAAGTCTAGAGTAATATAAGTATTATTATTTTTATACAGTATTTATATAGAACTGACATATGAGGCAGCGCATTACAGTGCAACTCCATAGTCATGTCACCAGCTGTCCTTCAAAGGTGCTCACAATTTAATGTCCCTACCAGAGTCATATGTCTTTATTACAGTCTAAGGACAATTTTGAGGGGAAGCCAATTATCCTAACTGCATGTTTTGGAATGTGGGAGGAAACCCATGCAAACATGGGGAGAACTTACAAACTCCTTGCAGATAGTGGCCTGGCTGAGATTTGAACTTCGGACTGAGCGCTGCAAAGGCCAGAGTGTTAAACTCTGAGCCTCTGTGCTGCCTTATTAAGTTATTTTAAAGCCCATATTTTCCAAAATCTGGAGTACCAGGAGGCTGGTAAAGCAGAAGATCACCCATTTGTATGGAAGGCTGGCTTTATTCTTGTACTCTGCCACAAGATGCAATTTAGCGTGTTTGGATTCATTGCGCACAAATGCAACATCTCTCATTTTGCCAGTGCAAACCACAGAATCCCGGTGTAAATAGGTGTAAAATTTACATGTGCTGAGAATTGGGTGTAGAATAAAAGGACACAAAAAGAGAAAATTGTACAAACCCTGACCATCTATAAAAGGGCTGTCCGTTGGGCAGTAACACAGCAAAAGGGTGTGGTAGGGGTAAGTGGAGGGAACTGAGCGGGGAAAGGGAAGAATAAGAGGAAGAAACAGAGAAAAAAAAGGGGGGGGGGGGGGAAGCTTTCCCATCTCAGGGGTCAGGCTGATCATACAGGAAAAAAGCCCCATTTGGACCTACGCATTGCAAAAGAGTCACAGTCTGCACCTGAAAAAAATTTTTTTTTTCACAGTGATGTATGCTTCCTTTGTTTTTCTAGGTATTAATAGCACATGATTTATTAGTCTGCCAAACAGGATACAGCATCCTGATCATTTATTCAACATATAATTACCTTGCATAAAAACAGTCAACTCCCTTAATATGAATTACTGCACGTTTTAAAATTCTGTTGATATTCCTAAACTGACTGTCATGTTAAAGCTCTAATAAAATTATTTTAAACACATAAATAATAAGCATATTTTAATAATGCCAGTGTAAAGTATAATCCACATATGTCACCAAACTGCCCGCATACACACAAGAGTGAATGACTGAATCACTGCAGGCTACAAGTAAACATATTAAAATTTGCTAGTCTGTGGTTATAATCAAAAGTGTTATTGGTACAGATTTAGGGAGCAACAGCTCACATCCTGCTTTATACTAATATATCTAAAAGGTTTTAGCCGATATCTGATTTTTGTATCCGTTTCCCCTCCCTCCATTGAACCATTGTTAAAACCTTTTATTTACCCTTTTTAATACATCTGTTATCTGATCACATGACATCATGGGTCCCCTTCGATCTTCTTTTTTCTATGCCAGTGTGTGAATGATAATTGCTCCAAAAAGCAGGATCACACCATTCTCTACAACACTCAATGACTGTAAAAGAAGAGTCTCAGGCCATGTAATGTTGCAGGGTTCATGAAACACCAGAACTAGCAATGAACAGAGAAAGATGTGAAGAGGGGTTTGTATGCAAAGATGAAAGGGGGACAGCCTGCACCTCCACCAACCATCACGATATCACCTGCACAGGCCCATCAACCATTAAAACATGTTATTAATAATACAATTATCTATTTAATTCTGACCAAAATGTGTCTGGGAAGTTTGCAATTATTTTAATATTAGTATTTTTTTCAAATTATCCTTTAGGTTTCTGTGTGTAAGATTGTCACAGCTCAGTAACTAACAGTTATTTTGTGGGTACACAGACTGCAGTGTATATATGTATGGTGGGCATAGACTTTATTTAACCATGCCCTTTATCCCAACCCAATATTCACTGCAATATAGTAATTTCTGCCACAACCCGCACACCCTTGGGTGTCCCTTTTTCAGATATTTTGAAGTTGGGTGGTAAGGATATACCAAAGGTTGAAAACAATATTTTTAACTAAATGAAGATTGTTTATGATGCACATTTTTTAGGTCCCATCAGTGATTACTTTCAGGTATGCTTTATGATAGTACCATAGTTTAAAATAATTGGAAAGCATGTGAGTGTTTCAATGTTAAGAAAATGCCTATTGCGAGAATATTAAGATTACAATTGCTAATATATTTCTCAGAAAATGCTAGTTGTTTGCCAGTCAGGGAGATTCTGAAAGTTCAACTATGTCGAAGTTACTAACTTACCAAAACTTTGCAGATCACCAGTCATATGACATCATATGATCATCTGAATTTCGACCATTGTCAGAATAATCCTCACTATGACAACCCCATCTTTTAGCACAGGTTTCCTTTTAGGAATTATTGAATTTTATTTGTGATATTCAGGGGTCACATTAGCTTCTCTGGCTTGCATTTATTGATCATAATCTATCAAAATTGCAGTCATACAGTTATTAGTATATTGGAACTTTTTCCATCAAACCATCTTGTCACTAAATCTTTACTTGATTTTCTTGTTTGTAAAGGGATGCCACCAGACCCTCTCCCTCAACACAAATACTTTCTTCTTCTCCCCCCCAGATCCCAGGCTTCCTATAGCTTCTTGACATACAGGGCTCTTCCAATATTTTGCCATACAGACCTCACTTTCTGAGCCACACCTGACCTCAGGTTCCAACTCCATCCCTGTCTGAACTGCAGGTTCCCTTTTGTTAGAATTGGGCAGGTGCTCCAGAGCCAGCTCTAAATCCTGGCCTGGGAAAGGGAAAGAGTGTTTGGCCCACCCTGTCCTTCCAATACACTCCAGACTAGTGTTCAATTCGGCAGCTATTTGATCAAATAGCCTGATATTTTTTGGATGATCGAACGCCAAGTTCAAACACTATTAAAGTCTGTAGGTGGGGAGGGGGGGTATTCAGGGTTTTTTCGGGACTATGTAGAACTGCAAAAGCAATCAGGGGAGCGGAGCTGTCAGCTCCGCTCCCCTGATTGCTTTTGTAGCCCTAGCGTAACTGTAGTATAGAGATTCTTGGATAGAGCTTCTCAATGCAAGAAAACAGTGTTCTTGGATAGAGCTGCTCAATGCATGAAAACAGTGTTCTTGGATAAAGAATCTCTATCCAACAACACATACGGAACAGCAGTTCATCTGCAGTCACAGCTAATTGGAAGAAATTGCGTGCTTCCTCCAATCAGCTGTGACTGCAAAGTTCCCACGGTCACCGGGCTGTACTTATCAACCCGGTGATCGTTGGAACTGAACTGCAGATGAACTCCCAATGGAGAAACTCCATTAAGAGTTCATCTGGAGTTCACTTTTTTTTTAAAACATGTTTTTACCAAGAATTTGCAAAGTCGAATTCCGTGTTTTTCGTGTTGGGTCTTCCCACTATTTTCGGGTACAATATTGGGACAACCCGAATTCGAACACCAACACTACTCCAGACCTGGATCTCAAGTAAAGCTTTGCAAATCTTTTTCCACCAGGTAGAATGGAGGGAAATGCTGCAAAATTTACTCTAAATTTGGCCTCACTATGCTACAAGTTAAAGTAGAAACAACTATATATCAAAATATTTGCCAACTGTAAAAGTATTTTATCATAACTTTATTTTCTTAAATTTCTAGGTTTAAGCTGCGAGCAACATGATTATAGATTCTGTAAAAGATTCCTTATGATTAACACTCCCCATAAACAAGCCTCATTTTACTATTACAATATGTGACAGTATAATTACTAACTGAAGTTAAGTTTCAGCTCATTAGCCTAAAATAAGTGCTATGCACGTTTATTGCCTAGTGCCTACTAAATATAATTGGTATTACTAATCCTCCTGAAACATAAATGCTCCTTAATAGTGTGATGACCTAATACTTGTCACACCTAGTGAAAAATGATTGCTTTGGCAAACAGGAGGTCAGAAGTATTAGATAAATTAGTCAGCCTCCTGTAGATCTGGTTGAGCTCTCGTCCTAGGAGAACATCAATATTGTAAAATACAGAATATGAAATGCAAGGGAGCCTAATTAATTTCTACTTTCACCATAAAGTGTACCAAGACTTTTACTTTGCCGGTTGTGGGCCAGTTGCTAAATATATTCATATATTTAATGTAAAAGGGACAGGCTTGACTGGTAGTGGCAGTGGTAACTGTACATGAGATACATGAGGTTTATCCGGCTCTTTTATTCAACAAGGCAGTAAACACACACAGTTCAAAGCAGAGAACTTTGTACAGCCATTCCATGTAATATATCAAGCAAAACACATGCTTTTCCGATCTGCTAACTAAATTTATGTTAGTTTTGGATTTAAATGGTGCCCCATAATTGGTGTCCTAAAACAGCACATGTACCTTTTAAACATTCAGTTAGTAGTCAGCCTTTTACCCATCAGCAGGTTCTCACATGGAAGAGTGAGACAGAGGGCCTGATTGATTAAACCTCCCCAAGGCTGGAGAGGATACACTTTCTTCAGGGAACCTGGATGATTCAGCAAACCTGGAATGGATTTCTTAAAAGATGCTATTTGCTATTTATTAGCAAATGCTTTCAATCCTGGACCAGATCCATTCCAGGTTTGCTGGATCACCCAACTTCACTGGTGAAAGTGAATCCTCTCCAGCCTTGGATAGCTTTAATAAATCAGGCCCAGAGAGTGATCCCTGGCCACCATTCAGCTTACATTTATAAAAATCTGTGCAGAGCTGACTCTTTAGGCTTTATTCTAACTAAACCTAAAAATTCTGTAGCCGCTTACCAAGTATTGTTAAGAAACCTTAGTGGCACATGTACAACATTGCAAGCCCAGTTGTTTATATACAATGACCAAATATATAGAAGATCTTTTACATCATTTAACTTTATGCCACTGTACAATCCATGCTTGAAAAAATAAACTTCAACACCACTTAAAAATTTGTGAATTTTTATTCCTGGTAGGTACACAGACCATGAGTTGACCATTGCTTTATTGAAGAAATGCTGATAGCTTTGGGCGGTTGCCTATTCAATTAACATATTTTTTGTTGGACAGTAAAACTGCCTATCCCTGCCTTTCATATTGTCTGGACAATAGTATGAAACAGGAAGAAGCATGTCACCCCTAAATTTACCAAATCAGGTTCATTAAAAGAAAGATTGTAGACAATCTAAGGCAACTAAGCTATTTTCATATTCAGAAGCTAATTAACTTTAAAACATACAACAATTACGTCAATACCGGCAACCATATAATCCTCAAGTGGAGACCTATTGGGCTTGTTTACAGGGATTTCTACTTGTGGTGAGGTTACTGCTTATAGGGAATCCTATTTCAACCACAAACATTTCTGGAACACTTGAAAGTGGTTTTCTAGTGTCCACAGTGGTCTTGCACAAGATGAGAAACCATACCATTTGTTTGTATTTCCTGTACTCAATCTTAGTTGCTGCAAAACTGTCTTTTACAATCCCTTAGCTGTAAATTTCTAAACAGTTTACATCACCTTCTGTTTGCTTACATTAGAAAGCTGGTAGGCAGGGGGGTAAACATAAAAAAAGAAGAGGGGGCATGGTACTGTCCATGGCGAGCACGCATGTGCATCAATATTATGTAAATGTGCCCGCCCCATCACATCCCTGCCTATGTGTCACTCAAAGGGGAAGAAACATCCCCCCGATTGATGTCATGATACCAGAACCCGCTCAGACATGAGATGGGAGAGTGGGCAGGTTGTGTTCAGAGAGACAACCCAACCACCTCCCTGAGCCTGCAATCCATACGGGAGACATGGTCTGCGGCTCTGGCCGGTGCACCCAGCCCCCATCAGGGTCCTTCCCCTGATCCAAACAAAGCGCAGGGGGATATACCGGTGCCGCGAACCACCAAAGAATTCTTTGTAAACGCGCGCCCATTCCCGAAAAAGTGAGGGCACAGTGTTTCCAACCATTCCCACCCCACTAAACCCCTTTAGGTCATTTGCCTAGATCCTCCTCCTAGTAGAAACAATAGGAATTTCAATGCTTGTGAACTTTAAAAATGAACTTTTCTACAGGACCTGTGGTTACAAAGAACAGTAAAGGCTTGTTTTAAAGCTTGAGTACATCTTTTCAAGGATTGAAAATACTCGACAGTCTATTACCTTGCTGCAGGACTACTTTAAACAGCAAGTATAGTGCTGTTTAAATCTTACAACACTATCCAAAGATGGAGTTAAAATGATAGAGTCTTTGCAGAGAACTTCCTTCTTTTTTGCTTACAACTTTGCAGGTCCCTATGATTCTGCCTTATTGGCAATTGGTGCAATATAGAACCAGCTCTGCCCCTTTGATTTTGGTATATTAGTGGCATAAAATTACACATAAGTAAATCTAGAAATCCAAAATCAAATCCGGAATCCAGAAACCAAGCTGAATTCATACAGTTCTGTGGCACTGCAGTGCTTCTTTAGCAATTATTTGCATTACAATGCATGGTAAAGAATGACCATAAGTTGTAATGTACCAACTTGCTAAAAAAAGTGTACTGACCTTTTTGGTGCATGTATTATGGGATATTGCATTACATGCTTGGAGAATAAACTGTGTTCAAAAGACTACACAAGAAAAAGCAGGTACATATACTGCAAAACAGAAGTGTTCACATAACTTACATTTATTTTTTCCTAAATATACAATTTAACACAAGCTTTACAGGAAATAATACAACTTTTAAGGTTTTGTTTGGATATCATAGAATCAAGTTGTCTTGCTAAACCCACTACCATCTGCAATCATTAAGCAAGAATAATCCACATTTCCCTTTGTAGCAGTGTTGATATGGGATTGAGTAAATATCAGCAAAAGGTCAGCAAAACTGAACGAAAGAAAAAGAAAGAGAAAAAAAGGAAAGCTAAAATGAATCACAAAAAAGGGAAAAACCTGTTTGTTCCTAGAACATTGTGGAGAACTGAGAATATTCCAGTGTTCACTCATGCAGATTCCAAACTGTGTTAAGCACAGGGCATGCCATAGGCAGAATCTGCAGCAAACTGCTGATATAGCTACACAACTCACACATGAAAAGCATTGTATGTGGTCCATACTGCACAAAACTATTGTCCCTCTGGCCAAAGTTTATTTTTTTTTCTCCCATATTCTCTAGATCAGTGTTTTTCAACTTTTTTAACATAGTGGAACCTTTGTAATAATTTTCAGGTCTTCAGGGAACCCCTTCTATATCTACTATATCACAGCTCTCAGTACATTAGTGTGGTGATCAAAAGGAAGAATCCCTCTTTTATTGCCAGCCATTGGGAAGATTGCAACTCTTACAGATAGCCAAATAGATCATTAAACTGACCTGAGAAGCACAAACTGCTCATTGCTCAAGGAACTTATAGAAACCTCTGGATGAATCCTAGGGTTCCATGGAACCCTGGTTGGAAAACACTGGACTAGATGTAAGGCTTCTTTTATCTATTTTCCTTTGGCACTTTACTGGTAATAGAGGTCCCACTAGGTATGTGATCATTTCTAGTGTTGGTTGAATATCTGACTATTCAATTCGACTGCTATTTGATCGAATGGTGAGATATTGTTTGGGTGATCGAATGCCGAATTTGAACACCATTGAAGTCATTGGTGGGAGAATTGGGGTTATTTTTAGGGACTATTAAGGGCTGCAAAAGCAATCAGAAACTCTATCCAGGAACACATACTACAGGACTGCAACAGCGAACCTGATTGCTGTTGCTAGTAGTATGTGTTCTGGGTAGAGTTTCTCTATCCAAGAACACAGGGCACTAGATGTGATGAATGGGGAAACTTGTCTGCATTCAACCTTTAGTGCCCGGGGATCGCCTGTAGTCACAGCTGTGATCGCAAAGTGCCCACAGTCATGTGACCGTGGGAAGTGAACTGCAGATAAGCTTCTATAATTAACCTATAGTGCCCCGGGGATCGCACACTCTTCTCAATGATTGCCGCTGCGTCTGCAAGATGCGCCGCAAGTAACTCCTACTCTGCAACACATTTTCCAGCACAATAATATGATACATTTGTTACATTTTTCTCAAACTTGATACAAGAAAAATTTAACAAATGTATCATAATATTTATGTGCTGAAAAGTGTGTTACAGAGTAAAGCCCCGTACACACGTCAGATTTTTATAGCCCGATAATCAGCATTGGCCAGATATCGGGCGAAAATCTGCCGTGTGTACAGTCGTTGTCGTCCATCGTCCGAACGACCGTCCTGGCAGATCCACGGACGATGGATGACGACCGATTCTAATGCAAGGGAAGGGGGAGAGCGCGCAGCAGGGTGCCGCTCTGTCGCTCTCCCCCTCCCCTCTCCATAGAGCAAGAACGGTGCTGTATGTACAGCACCGTTCATGCATCGTGCAGTCCCTTGTCGTTGGAAAGGATCGTGAAAGATCCTTTCCAACGACAAAAATTGCAAGTGTGTACGCAGCTTAAGAGATATCATGTAATTTTAGAATAACCTGTAAAAAAAAAGTTAAATAAACACAAACACTCAGTAAAATAATTTAACATTAATTTTTATTTTTTTAAACACATTTTTTTATCTGAATTTTTGCTGTCGAATGTGTTTTTTTTTCGGGTCGGGTCTACACGAATTTGAACAGCCATATTCGGGTTGAATATAAGAACGACCCAAATTCGAACACCAACACTAATTATTACCAATGCAGTGGGAGGCAAGGTTATCAGTGGTACAACAACATGGAAAGTGAGACAGCCTCGTGGCAAAGTCTGCTTACATGGTTTTAAACGTCACAACGCTTCTGTGAGTTCATTGCAAGCTAAACAGTGCTTGCATGATTTTATATTACCAATTGCATTATTGTCAATCATTTAAAGAAGGACTTTATGTTACTGGAAATAGAGGTATAACATGCTAAAATTTGCATTGGATACAGTTATATTTTAACAGTGCTATCATTTCTGAGCTTCTGTAATATTAGAATGTGAGATGGGAGGTTTTCTATGCTACAGATGTTGCAGCATCCATTACAAAGACCAAAGCTATGCTAAGCCCCATTTTCTTCGTAAAAAAAGGATGTTGTGTCCTCATCAAAAAGGAACGAAAGAAGTTTGGAGAGCTTCGAAATCACATCTTGGAAGGTGACCATGAGGGGGTCTGGACACTTTAAAGTGTTTTGATTTTTGTCCCCGGAAAAATGTCATCTGTGCCTGACTTTAAGAGGAAGTCTGGGCCACAAGTAACCATTTACAGAAAAATGGCTACACTAATTAACTTAAAGACAATTACATCCAAAGCATTAAGTCACCATTAATATTGCACCATTTAATGCAAAATCTATATCTTCTGTATTGGGGTACATTGACATATAACAACCAAATATAATGCCTTGGATCTTCTGTATCTCCATATTCTGTATATTCATTTTCAATATTCTGTGGGAGGTAAAACGGAGACTGAAACAATTGCCAGGGCTTAAATCCAGCAGCAGCAGCAGCAGCAGCACAATCTTATTAATTTTATCCTTTTTTTTTAGGTTTTAGCAGTGTTGATACATGATTTTGGTAATTGACCTGCTTTAGCAAGTGCATAGAAATGAGTTAAGGGTTTGCTGGGGTTGTCCCTCCTCTTGCTGATGTAAACCTGCCCACCCCCACTGGTCCTTTACAGCAAAATAAATTGGCCAGCATGATGCATGGCAGATAGGGTTTATGTGGTTCTAGGAGCCATTTATGCAGCCCTAAAATGACAAGAATGTAGATTATGGATGTTTCTTATTTTTGAAGTGGTTTTAAACTTGCATTAAACTTTGTTTTGCATGCTAAAATTTTGGTAAATCATCATGCCTTTTAAAATCTTCATATATTTGTATTCATGTTGCCTTATTTATAAAAGAATAACCTATATAAAACTGTATTTCCTGGGAAATTAGTATGCATATCTGATACAGTTCCTTTACTGCATCCATTAGAGGGCAGACTTGTTCTAAAATTTGTTCTCTTTAACTTGTAATATAATTGCTATATTTTTTCAGTGATTGCATAATGATGTGAAGTATGTGAAGTATGTTGGAAAAAAATATATAAAACACAATTTTCTGTATTTTAATAATACAATGGAGATTGTGAGAGAACTGTAAATACATTTATATTAGCTCAATACAAAATAAAGTATGCTTTTCTAAGAGCTTGTTCGTATTAGGCAAAGAGGCTAAGCACAGTTATTGAATGCCAAATATAGATGGAGAGGCCTTAACAGGTCTTAGAAATGTGTGTCATTTGCAGATAGAAAACAAGCTATTAAAAAATGTTGACCTTTTAAAATTTTCTTTTTGTGTAGCCAATTCCTCCGTTCTATTGTGTGTTGCATAAGTTAAAGCGGAACTCAATGGCTTGGTGGGGGAGCTAAATGGCTGCATTATATCGAAGCACAGTGTACATGCACATCATGGCAAGCCTTCCTCTTCCAGTCATGACAGCTTTGCCTTTACTGTTGCTGCTGCTGCCATCTTCTCTAAGTCTTCTTCGCTGCCCAGAGGCTGCCTTCTTCACCTATTGGGTTGCCAGCACGCACAAAAAATGGAAAGTCTCTTCTACCAAAAAACTCTATTCTGCTAGCAATTTTCTTGGAACTTCACTTATGCTTTATTATAGTAGAACTACTCTATAGTATAACGGAGGTTGACACAAATATAGGTACCACTTCTGTTTCTATCCACTTCTTGCCACACGTTCCCTTATGTGCACCAGCTGTGCACACAAAAACATGTCTGCTTTTGCATTTATCTCTTTGGATGGCAAAAGTCATGCTAGGTGCAAGCAAAGGAGTGCAAATTGGACTCTTTATGATTTTCCCTGGTAAAGTGCCCATGCTCACCCAGTATTCTGTGATAGGTTCTCTTGTTCTCTGAGGCCCTGTAATATCAGCCACTACACAGGAAATTTGCCTTCCCATAATGACACTGTTTTTTAGGTTTTTTGTATGTATGAAAAGTACTTTAAGGCTTGTTTAACATTGAAGCATGTGGTTTTGGTTATTGGGGGGCCATCCTGTTAACCCTTTAGCTAGAGATAGTGGCAATAAAAAAATCCTAATTGACTATAGGTATAAGTGCTTACCTCCAAATATGTGACAGCAGTAACTGCATGCCTCTGTGTGAACAATATCAAACTGTTTGTCTAGTCAAAAGCTGCCACCCATTGGTTAGATTTTTTAAGGCCCTGGGCAGCACCGGCCACACCAGACAGCAGTCCCCCAATCTAACTCCACAGTCTTCACCTATAGCAAGCCCCTGCCCAGCCTCGGGAGACTGGTTGCATCTCTCAGCACACGGTTGCCCCCAGGACTTACTGCGCAAGGGATGGTGTCTGGGTATTGGCTGGCAGCAAGCCAGGAGTCCACAGATAAAGTAATACCAAGATTCCAACAAAGTCAAGTCCAGAATACAGAGCAGAGGTCATACACCCAATATGCGTCCACCAAACAAAGTACACAAGGACAAAACACAAGCAGAGTCGGGGTTACAGGCAAATGGTCGGTCCAGGCTGCATACAAATGAGAGGTCAGCAATAGGCAAGGTCAGGAACAGTAAATCAGATGAAAATATGCTTCAGCACAGTAAGCCCAACTATAGGCTACAACAGGCCCTGGTGACTGGGAGCAGAGGGGTTTTAAAGTCCCAGCAGCCAATAGCAGTGCACGTGAGTCATGAGCTAATTGCCTCTAGGATCCCCTTCAGCTGTGCACAGCCTAACAATGGGTGCTGGGGATGCCATAAAATACATCAGGCTGCACAGCTAAAGAGAAGCAGGGGCTGCTGCTATTTCTCTATACTCTGCTGCTGAAAGTGACATTGCTGGGCAAAATAGGATGTGTGGGATACTGCGATGACACACAGCACAGAATCACTGGCCCGGTAAGAGTTTCCTAAGAGGTTTACTTGTGTATAGTAGTTGCCCACCACTGAAGTCACAAAGAAATCCTGCACAACCAACTGGATTGTGGGCACAAAGGAATCCCACAAAGGTGAATGCTTCTGCTGAGTGAGCACCATCCTTTCAGAGTGTAGATGAGAGACTGGAATTGCTAAGGCTGACAGGTTTTAGTCTTGTGCTGATGGGATCAATTTTATATCAGTTTAAAATACTTTGAGGTTATTCAAAATTTAATAACAGGTGCATTTGGCCAGCAGTTAACCTGCTTCTGACATGCTGAATCTTTTAAGATTCACAAACAACAAACGGAACTTTAACGACACATATAAATAGATTAAATATCATATATAACTCAAAACTGTTCCAATAACATCACTTAATTATTGTTATAAATAGCTTTACAATCAAGTTTTTCACTTAAAAACGTTTAAAACCTAAGCAAAAATTTGCCATTTCATGATTGTTTCATTCTTCCCTCAACACGTTTCGCAGATCTAGTCCACTTTTTCAGGAGGAAAAATAATTTTTTGAAGCTACAAAAATAAATATGTAATGATAATGGTTACAAAAATATATATAGCATACCAAAATATATAAACATTATCCAATTAATTTACAACTTACACCCTCAACAATATTGGCATTAGAGACCAAGAGGCATGAGCAAAGCCGGCTCCACTCTGACCTGCTGAATCTGCTTGAAGAGAACAAAAGGAGGGGAGCACATGGTATATTTTGACTCTTTAACTTGTAGGTAAAAAAAATTTGGAAGACGGCTTCTATGCCAGTTTTTCTGGGACCATGACCACATGAATTGACTACAGATATATAGGATTTAGGTTTTATAGGTTTTAGTGAGTAAGGGTTACAACCCCTGTTGTTTTTTTTCTTCCCTTTGGGGTAATATTAGAGACATTTACCCTTACTTCATGCCCTTTTATTTTTATTTCTGTTTGTGTTATAGTTGGAGAATAAAGCCATTTAGAAATGTCAGATAATTGTTGCCTAAGACAAATAGTTGTCTAAAAGCTGGCAAAAATTGGACATATGTACAGGGTCCACCAACGGATCTGTTACGGCAGACTGATGAACAAAGGATCAGGAATGACCCTGTTCACTCCTGCAAAAGAGAACATGGCAGGATGCCTGTTTCCTAATCCTTTACCCTTTCCATAGAACAGAACAATATGTCTGTATGAAGCTTTAAAGTGCCCCAGAACCCCAAATCAGTACAGGTAGTCCCCAGGTTACAGGAACTGTAGGTTTGTTCTTAAGTTGAATTTGTATGTAAGTCGGAACAGGTACATTATTTTAAAAAATGCAATTAGGACAGATGTTTGTCTCAACATATTATT
>NC_092862.1:121580685-121585144 GCF_032062135.1 Pyxicephalus adspersus | reverse complement strand
TATAGGCCCAGGTTTGTCTTTATGACTTATTGGTCTGTAAAGTTATTCCTTTGAAATGTGAAACTGATCTCAACAGTTACTGTATAATTCTAATTTAACAAAGTGACCATCTCCTTCTTATAAACATTCCAAAGAATTCCCAGAATAAAATATGTTATTAAAATAGTAAAGTACTGGCAAAATAGGAGGGTTTATACGCAGGTCTCTCATCATTAGGTAACCTATCTCACTGACCAAGGACTGGTCCACTCCTTCATGCTGTGGTTCCTTCTGCTTGCCGCTATATCACTACAGGACACAGTAGCAAAATCAGAATAAGAACATACAGCAAGCAGCTGGGCATGCAGGTACTCTAGAAGTGCCCATTGTTAGGATTTAGGTCTGTAGGTTTTGAGCAAAGTAAAGATCAGAGGAAAAGGTGGCAGACCAGGGCATAAAAGCTCTTCTTCATTTGCAGATAGAGTTTTGTACCGTATAGAACTACATGTCATCTAAAAATCATTTAAATGTACATTTTAACAAATATTTATTGATTTGGGGTTTAATACCAGAATCACTATGTGTATAGTGGCTAGTTGAATGTCTGGAACCCATAAAAGCATGGCATTGTTTCAGAACACTTAATTCTAAAGCCTTATTTTAATTAAAAATTGTAAATTCACAAACAAAATGCATTTAAGCGTGAAAATCATCTTTTCTTCATACATAAATAGTGTTGCCTGATATTCTCTCCTATGCAAGCAATCCTTCATAAATAGCAACTTTCAATGTAATTTTAGTATTTTTTGCAGGTTTAGTGCCACACAATGCTAGACTTATAATGATTGGGGTTGCTGTTTACATTTGGGGAAAATGCTAAATTTAACCTGAACAATATATATGTATATATATATATATACAGGTAGTCCCCAAGTTATGGACATCCGACATACAGACGACTCCTAGATACGAATGGGGCTTCTTGTTTCACTTGATAAGGGGGAGTGGGTGATTTGCATGACTTGCAGAAGAAATCTTTTGCTGTTCTGCAACATCTTGTAACTTTTTAATGACCAGAACAAACTCTGCAGTTGTTTCTTTCTGCATATCAAAGCACAGCTAGCTCCAGAAGCTAATGAATGTCTAGGCTCCATGAAGTTTTTTTTTTGCTTTCTTTGTGATTAACTCTCAGTGAGGATTTTATACAGCACCTGACACCAAGGTGCCTAATAACATGTTGAGACAAACATCTGTCCTAATGGCATTTATTAAAATAATGTACGGTACCTGTTCCGACTTACATACAAATTAAATTTACGAACAAACCTACAGTCCCTATCTTGTATGTAACCAGGGGGCTACCTGTACTTTACAAACACATAGATTTATTTCTTTATTTTTTAATTTTTTTTTTGTATTAAATAAAGCTATATAGTGTCGCATGCATTGTACATTGTTTGCTATTCAATCAAAATTATTTACAGATGTTGTGGTTTGTATGTAAAATATGATTCTTTTAAGTTTCAGTAAAATCATCTGTTAATCCGGATATAAAAATCAACATTTGCTAAGCAGCAGGAATTACTTCTTACACTGGGCCCCATGTACCAATTGATTACCGCTACCGCTTTCATATTTACCCAATACAGTAGTAACTACTTTTCCAGGTCAGGTTTTTTGCACCAACACTTTAATTTGTGAGGTTGACTCTTGAATCCATGACAAGTTGAAGTAGGTAGTGCTTCCACATGTATATTCCTCAAATGCTTCTATTGCGTCCTTTGTGAAATTCCCTGCACATCTGTAAATATATTCTATGCTGGTGCCTTTTTTTTTATAGGAGATTAAGTAGAAAATGACTTGATCCTAACTTTCCACTGGGTGTCAGTGTCTTCTCTGGTTTGTGTCCCTGCAGTTATCCTTTCCTTTTACTGAGCAATATTATCAAGGTTTTGTTTGAACCACTAACAAGGTATTTTTCTTGTAGGAGAAAAAGTTTTAAATTTAATAAAGACCTATACAATGTAATTTTTTAGTGCATAGTTAAGTAAAGTGTGCAGGCATACCACATGTTTAAATTATCTACAATTGCAGTTTGTTTGAGTACTGCAGGTAATCAGGCTACGTTTGTGTGTCTCAACAAAGTTGTTGTTACACTGATCTGAGCCTCATGAAACATTGGAAGAACTGTTTTTAGCCATTAAAGTGGAAAAGCCAATTGGAAAAGTGTTCAGCATCTAAGCAGACATAAAGGTAGAAATACATCCTACCAGCTCCAAATGCTCTGAGCTGTACAGGAGACATGGCAGCAAATTGGGCTTTCTGAACAAAAAAGGTCCCCAAGGTAAGGATATGCTCAGTGATGGCGAGAGACAGTCTGTGTTATTAACACCTCACATGGTCCGAGGGGGATAAGCTGGATGTGAAAAAAACTCTGGATGCATTACAAAGCCATATTATGCCATCCAGGAGCATCAATATACACATTTTCAATAGTACATAGCAAGGTCAGTCAGAGACTAAAGACCAATGTGTCACAAAGCTGAGGCAGCTGAATCCAACATGTGAATTTGGAGCATTGTATGATGAGCTCATTAGAAACTGAATTGTGCCTGGATCAAGGGATATTGATGCACAAAAAAAGAACGCAGAGGGGCTCTGAGCTGAATTTTAACCAAGCAATTTACTTGTGCAGAAGCCATAAGCTCACAAAACCTAAAATACAAACTATGCAAGACAACAAGGTAAAAATAGAAACTGTACAATATAATATAAAAACACGGCCTATATAGGAGCACAAGCCAGGCATGACAGTACAATTTACCAAATGAAAAAAAGAATTAGATGTAAGTATTGTGGGAATAGTCACACCAAGAGCATACATTATTGGCCTAGGTATGATAAAATATACAGTAAATGCAAAAACTAATCCTGTTTTGCTGGAGTTTGCAGAAAGAAAGCAAGAGAAAAAGTACACATACATATAAAGGGCAAAAAGCAGCCTCCAGTGCTTACTATTATGCATTAAACAGGATCAGTCAGTACCATTGGATCACAGCAATTTGTCCCACTAGAGCTCAGCATGGCAGAAAAATGGGCAGGTGAATACTATGCCAGCTAGGCCATGGAGTTACCTACACCCTTTTTGTATACAGTGGCGGTTGAAAAATCACTAAAGAAAGAAATCCCACACTGCAGAAAGGTAATGGTAAACTATAACAGTACAAAGACATTTATGGTACAGTGCCATATGCATTGAACATTTAATATTAATAAAGAGAAACTCCTATTTTCCATTTAATATGCAAGTAAACAAAGGAACGAAAAATTTTTTTTGGCATAATGAAGAATTGTATTGGTGATTAAACTCATAGATACAAAACAATAAATATTAATAATAATAATAATAATAATAATACTAATACTAATATTACAATACCACTGCTCCAAAACTCATTTAGTCTATCATGAGATATGGACTAGACAATAGCTTTTCTGTATTGTGCTGTGTATTAAACAGTAGCAAATTTCTTTAATCTGACGTGTTTCGCCTTGCTCAGGGGTTTTTAGAAGACGTAGTAACAACAGTAACACAGATAGGTCTGGGATTTGTTAATAACAGAAAAATTAGTCCTTTTCTCATTACAAGACTCATATGTTCTTTGAAAAATCCCGGACCTATCTATATGTTATTACGACTTCTATATACCTCTGAGGAAGCCAAAAAGGCAAAGCGCATGAAATTACAAGAGCTTTGCTAAGTTTGACATTTGTCAATATCCCACTATATACTGAATGGATTTTGGACCTAACTGATAATTGTCTGTATCTATGGGTTGAAGCACAAATTCATCGTTATTCCAAAAAACTCTGTTTGCTCTCTCTTTCCTATGTTATGGGAAACCTCTAACCACTTCCATTTATATACTCTTATTTTACATTGTCAAAGGTGTTTACAAGCAACTTCTTTCTGCAGATACTTCTATAAAAATGGGACTGCTCACACTGAATATACAATTTAATGCGTTATTGATAGAGTATGGTGATCCTAGAGTTACTATTAGCAGATTACAACTGACTATAAAGATCTGTTCTTTCGCCTTTAGTTCCTCTTAAGGCTGAACTAAAGGAAGAAATTAAAGTGGAACTAAAGTCCCACTTTGGAAAAAGCATGATCAGGTAGAGGGTTGTTGCAAAATTGGACAGACGATGTTCAGATTTTAGATTTTATGCTGGATCACTGAGATTAATGACATGATTAATGTGTAGTATTATTAATAATATTATTAATAATTAGGAATATATATAGCACCAACATATTACGCAGTGCTGTACATTAAATAGGGGTTTGCAAATGACAGGCAATTACAGACAGTGATACAGGAGAAGGAAAGGACCCTGCCCTGAAGAGCTTACAATCTACGAGGTGGGGGAATTTCACACACAATAAGAGGGGAGATATGTAATGGTGGGAAATAGT
>NC_092862.1:121540454-121580409 GCF_032062135.1 Pyxicephalus adspersus | reverse complement strand
AGGGATTTGAAGGCAAAGCACAGGAGCTTGAATGTGATTCTAAGGTGAAATGGAAGCCAATGGAGAGAACTACATGAGTCTGGCTGCAACATTCATATTAGATTGTAGAGGAGGAGGTTACAGTAGTCCAGATGAAAGATGATAAGAGTGTGTACAGGGAGTTTAGTGGTCTCTGGGAACAGGTAGGGGCTAATTTTAGAGATATTGTGCAGATAAAAGTGACAGGACCTGGAAATGTTCTGAATATGAGAGGTAAATGAGAGGGCAGGATCAAATGTAACACCAAGACAATATATATGGTCGTAATGTTTAAGGAAACGTATAATTTGCAGCTAGCAGAGGCTCTCATTTTAAAAAGGATCATATATTTCCGAAAGAAAACATTTTCTTCTATTGTCTTCTAATCTTCAGACATGTAATTACATTCATTTTCAATGTAAATGGATTTGAATTGCAAAGATATTGCTGCATAATAGCCACTGTATACGTTAACAACATATGCTTTACAATATGGCAGTGAAGGCGCTTTTTGTTTGAAAACAACATCGTATAAGCCAGGCTATTATTGAAAAGGGTTCTGTTCTGCTAAACATACCATTTACACTTCTGATTTTATTTCACAATTATTATTTTTGCAAACTTTAGAGTCACCTAACAGTATGCAATTGAAAAAAACATTTTTTTTCAATTGCTATTTTCACATAGTGCATACTGCAGATTTCAGCTGTTTTGATTGAGAATGAATTATAGCCTTTGGTTCCCTTCCATTTTCCTTCTGACACCCTTAATAATAAAGGGAAAAGGGAGTTAGGTTAGTGGCTAGCAGGTATAGAAAACTGAAAAGCCAGTAATACGGATTTTTTTTAACAAATTTTGTGTTTTCTGAACTGATATCAGATAGAATTCTAGACCAGATGACAAGTGAACTTAAAGCACAAAAATGGGCACAAGTTGCTCATAAGACCTCTTAAATTACCTGTAACTTCCTGCTTGTAGGTATCTGACATAATGATTTGGACATGATGTGATCAGGCAGGTCATGAATTCCCAGGTCATGAATTCCCAGTTCATCATCCTGGCCAATCAATATGGCTGAAGATCTGGGGACAGGTGATAATTCTAAAAAAAATTGGGATCAGGCAGATGAAGTTTTTTTATTGCAGAAGGGACAATACCTGTAGGTTCTGCAGATAAAGCGGAAGTTACCTGAAAAAAAAACTCCCTCACAGCTACCTTCGCAGATCTGTTGATCCCTCCGGAGGTTTCCTGGATCGGATCACTAGTTGTCCTGGTATCCTCCTTCGTCCCAGCACAAAGGGAAATGCTAGGCACTGCCATCTTACCCCCCGTTCTTCCTACGTTACCCGATCTTTCACTGCGCAGGCTCGAAATGTGACATACATGGGAAAAAAAGAGTGCATTTTTTACCCCATTAAAGAAAAAGCTCCCAATCCTGGGCATGTGCAGTAGGAACAGCCAGAAGCCTCTGGGGATCTATTACGTATGTATCCCGGGAAGCTCTGCATTCCCATTCTGTTTTGATCACTGCAAAGATCAGGACAAAAATGGGAGGGGCTTTTTTTTTTGTTTTTTTTAAAAAAGGTTTTAAACACCTCAAAAAAGGTCTTTTTTACTTTACATAAAAGGGTTGTCTACCTTTAAGTTAAGATAAAAATTTTAGTTACGTCTGCTTAGATTTTAGTTCAACCTCATAGATGGTATCACATATGCTTGCATCCTCAAGTCATCACATAAACTTGGGGTCATGGGCTGGCATCAATATGGGTGGCCAGAAATTCATTAATTCTTGAATAATGATTAGCAGAAAAAAATGGATAAAGTAAAAAAAAATGACAGCAGCTTGGATGCTCCCAGATCAGATAAGGAGAATTGCTGAGGGAATACATTTTTCATTACTTGCTCATCTGTAATGTCAGTCGATTGTTTAATAACAAAATCAAGCTGGAGAAAGAAATAAAAAAAACAGCCGTGTCATGTTCTTGATTTCAAACAGTAGGATTCAGCACAGGTTTACAGATACTAATCCAAAAATATATGACATTCACTGAGGAGGTGTTCAGGATTATCTGCAGTATAGAATTATAATACCCGCACAGGCAATGTGCCCTGGGAAGGAGGTAAAGCAGTTACCCTGAATGGAAACTCTGGAAAGCTAATTCCTTTGTCATTGCTTCTTGTCATTTTAATGAATTAATATTATATTGTTGAGCATAGATAAGCCTATTGTTTCCTTTGAAAAACAAATTAATGACTGCTTATATTATGTCCATGGGTTTGACTAATTTTGATGCAACTCCTTGATACATAGGTTGGTATATGGTTTAAGGAGGTCATCTCGGGTGGTTCTTGCTTGCCAAAACAGGAACTGGTCCACTGGTAAGGTGTAGATGCATCCCAAATTGTGGGAAACAAATAACAACTTTTTAGTTAACATCTGCAGCCCTACGCAGTGGCACTGATTTATTAAAGCTTTCCAAGGCTGGAGAGGGTACACTTTTATCAATAAAGCTGGGTGATCAAGAAAACCTGCAATAGATTTTTAGCAAAGTCATTTGCTATTTGTTATCAGATGTTTTGAATCCATGACCAGATCCATTCCAGGTTTGCTGAATCACCCAGGTTCACTGATGAAAGTGTATCCTCTCCAGGAATTTAATTATTCAGGCCATTTGAGTTATCTCTTTCTCCATGAAGTATACAGTATTCTCCCCAAAATTCTTTTTTAAACTGAGTGGGAAGCAGCTGCAGGTGGGTGGTGGCCCCTGTATTATGACCCAACTTTTCAGGTGGATAGTGCCAAGTGGTGCGCCTGGCTTAAAAAAAACAGGGAAGGACACTGTAACACTGTATACCTGTATCTTAAACATAATATAAATGTATTGTTCCTGAAGAATGATTAAAAATTAATTATTAAATTAATGATTAAAAATTAAATTTCTTAAAATTATTAAGAAATTATAAAATAAATAAACCATATATTTAAAAAATTAATGAAATGAAACTTCCAATAGCTAACCACATATACACACTACCATTCTGAGCAGTGGGTAAATCAACCTACCAAAGCCCAACTTTATGTTCTTTGCAACCTGTTTATGACCCTGACCATTCAATAAAGCTATAAGCAATAAGCTATAAGCAAGCTAATTCATTAAAAGCAAACAATATTTTCCAAGTAAAAAAATTTCAAAAGTTAATTTATATTAAAGGTACACGTCTAATAATTGGATTATAATAAACGGTTTCCCGTAGTTCTATATCTGTTCCTATCAGCAATTCCAATCGTAATTTTATGTAATATAGGAATATGATAACATTTTAATTGGCATGGGTATAAACATTCTGCATGGCTAATGAATTCTCTTCTCAATCTGACCCAATTATCCTATCTATATGTTTGGTAGCAACTCTGTGCTTTTTATCTGATCCACTGAGGTTCATTATACTGTATAGATTACATAAAATGAGCATGCAATTATATATGCTGCATATTACACAAACAATGAGTTACATTACATTTTCATATTAACAATTTCAATAATCTGTGCAGGTTTATGAAAAAAAGTGAATTATTTTCTTTCCCTGTCCTCCCCTGCCCCCCATTTCTTGCTCCTCTCTATCCCCCCTTGTACCCCCTTGCTGTCTTCTCTCCCCCAACTCGCCTTCCTCTCTCTTGTGCTCCCAATCACTACCTCACTCCCTCTTCGCTTTTTTTTCATTCACAGAGGGCCAAAATTAAAAACTTAGACCAAGTCTGGGGCCAAACTTGAAATTTATTAAAAAAGTGAGTTTACTACTTCATCTATTACTAACAAAAACAGACCCCTCTACACACATTTTATGGTTGAAAAGACTAATTTCTATCTATTTATTTAGCCTGTGTGTTGTTCATCCTCTCTCATCACAAGTTTGTCTGACACTAAATATTACAGTACGCAGTCTCCTATGGACTGAAACAAACACAATGCCCCTGGTAGTCAGGCACCATGTGATCATGGCGTAGGCTTTGTGGCACATGATGGGTGTACAGGAATAATGTCTATGTATTGCATGTATTGAAAATGATGATCTGAGGTGGTAACGCGGGCGGGCCAGATGTAGTTCATTTTTGAAATTCTTTGGGGGGCCAAAAAAAAGGACCTCGAGGGCGGGATTTGGCCCGCAGTTTGACACCCCTGATCTAGAACATTATAGCCACCCCCTATTGGAAACTGCTTATTCTTGCATCCAATTGTTTCTAAATTTTACCCTTGGGCATGGTATTACTGGTTGTTGCTTGTGCTACCTGCTGGCTTACACTGAGAATGCACTTCCAGTGTGTGTGACAAATACCTTCATCTTCCAGGTACTCTGTTCAGCTTGAGAAAAAATATTGTTTTTTATCCTTAAACTTATATACCCCCATGGCTATCCTTACCTGTGCCTACATAATGCCCATACCCAAATGCCTGCTTTTCCGGACCCTCATACAAACCTAAACCACAGCCTAAAGAACATTTATCTGATACATCACATAATACAAATATGGATACATGCAGGTATGGTATAATAAGGTAATGGTTCAGAAATACTACTTTCATACGCTAAAGGTAAGCACATAGTTTATGCATTTAGAGGGCACTGACATTTTATACAGCTCTTTATGAAGTCCATATTCATATCTCTCAGAGAAGCTTACTGCCTATGGTCCCTAGTAATCGTGCCCAGTGTTTATATTTTAGTCTTTTTTTTACCAATTTAATTACCCTACCAGTATGATTTTGGGATGTGGAAGGAAACCCACATACTATACCTGGAATCCCAGTACTGCAAGGCCAGAATGCTGCCCATTGAGCCACCATGCCATTCCAATCCAAAAGGGTCAAGGTGCAAACCGAATTAGACAGATTGACTCAAGACAAGTGCTTTTTGGGGGTTCATGGAAAATGTTTTTCTGGTTTTGCTGTCTTTAGTGCTGTTTCACATATTTTTGCAGCTAGGCAAGTCGTGTTCCATGGGACAGAATCCTTATTTAAAAGAAATAATATGACATTTTGTATGTGAATGTATTGCTGAACACATTTTAGATCTTCAGAGATGCTGTCACATTTATCAGGAAGGAAGAATAGCACTACAATTGCTGTATTGTCTTTGTATTAGAATAAATGCTGACATGACTGAAGCTATGCGGAGAAGAAGACTAACTCCATATTTTTTTCTGTGTTACATAAAAGGATCTGTTTAGGAGTGTTGTGATTCACCGAAGGATAAGGAGGATCTGTATTTCATCTTGAATAAAGAGAATGAGAGTGTTGGCACTGTTTGTGGAAGATCACATATTTGTTGTATACAACCCAAACCAAAGTTGTTATGTACATTTTGAACAAACTTTCAGATCATACTCTTGAGATTCCACTTTCCAGGGAACTAAACATATTTGACTCAAAGGACACACTAACAGAAGTTTCAGCTGGCCACATTTGTCATGAAGGTACTCCAGTTTTCTGTTCTCAATTGTCCTATAGAAATAATATTCAGCACAATGGATAGTTTTATTTCTCCAAAACTGTTTCTTGCACAATTAGAGAAAATAACCTTGTTAAAATGAAACAGACCAAGTACTGATGATTTGCATTAATCTCTTCCTGATACAAATTAAGAGATCCACCTTTACCACCGCCATTACTCAAATTAGCATGCTTCAACTATGAAAGCCTGTGCAATCTACATGACGGTGGCAGGTAAGATCCTTTTGCAAAGGTGCAAATGGTCCCTTGGCTGTTCAATACAAAATTCTCAACACATTAAACTTTTCACATTTTAACATTCCAACATTTTACTAACTCCAGCGTATCCACCCCAATCAGGTTGCAGGTCCTCAAAAGCATTACCTCCTTCACCACCATCGACCAGGGATTTGCGCCTCTAATTGATATACCAGGCTCCCAGGTGCAACTCCACCACCTTGTGAACTATATCAATTACGCAAACTATTCCCAAACAAATACCAGCCATATTGCTGACAAATTACACCATATAGGAGATGGCTCCCTATGCCATCAACTTCTCCACGCACTGCCCTTGAGGACCTCATCCATCTACAATAAACCCAGATGCCCACAACAGGGAGGGAGGATGGGAATCTCCTTTCCCTACTGACCAGAACTCTGACTTCACCCCCTCACTCCACATTCCGATATAACTTATTCTTCACCCACTATTTCCTTTTTCCACCTATCTCTATCCTAACCTCTCTTTGACCATTCCATGCCCTACCTTTACCCCCATCCTGTCCAGCTCAGCCTCTCTACCCCGTCATGCTGGCCCTACGCCTAGCTCTCTCCTATTGCAGGCTCCCGCCCTTTCCAGAAAACCAGTTTGTGCTGTGCTCTCCCCTGTAATTTCTGTGTGTCTATAAGGCTCTTTTCTCCTGGTTATCGACTCGACAAGAGTATTGAGAAAAATTACCACCTTTTACTGTTTTTCCCTTTCCCAATTTATTTCCTTTACTACACATTGACAACTAAGGAAAAACATTACTTACAGATACCGCATAATGAATTTATATGTATGCTGTGCCAATAGATGACAACAAAATGTAAACCTTTTGGATAGCTCCTAATAGATAGTGTCAGTGCTCTCTATTTAACATCCCAAAAAAAGAAAATGAACAAAAAAAATATAATTCAGCATTGTCATTACCATAGTGCACTTTTTGCTCTATAATATTTTCATCTAGATATCATTCTGAATGTGTGTTCAGGTCAAATTAAAACGTGTGAATTCAAAAGGGAACATAATTTACCTTCCAAAAAAGTATAAATTCCTAATGAGTGAAAATTAGCAAACTGAGGCTGTTTTTTTTCCAGCAGTAAAAAAAAAATAAAGCGAAAGATTGGCTGAATCAATGAAATTTTAGGAAGGTCACTCATGTTGATCACGTAGCACCAAGGCAAGAGGATATGCATAAATTTGGAGGGATGAATGTCAAAAGGTGACCCAAATGGTTTCTTTGCAGGGAACCCTTTGCAATCTGTCTACCACTAGTGCTATTACAATACATAACAATAGCAAAATCAGATCATATGGATTATTTTACTGTTACCACTTAAATTGTTGATTGCTTTTTTATTCTTTATAATAGAATATAATCTGCATATATACAAAAATTTTACATATGATGGAAATGTTAGGAGATCTGCTTTAGTTTTAGATACGTTTCAGAACGTATCCTTTAAATCTGAGGGAATGGAGAGAAGAATAGATATTTAATTTTTCGCCACAGATTTCCTGTTTCTTGGATTACCAATAGGGTTTGTGGAAAAGTAAGATATGTAGCATCTGCCGGAAAGACTGATGTGCCTCAGGGAGGTAAAGTGATATATTGGTAACAAAAGATTGCCTGGGAGTTTTGCTGCATTAGTGTGTGTGATATCTAGCCGGAAAACTCTTACCAGAATATTGCATAATAAGAAATATGTAAATGATGGAACATGGCATTAAATATACTACATATATAAATTAGAATCTATGTCTGAAAAAAGCAATTAACTGGTCTATTGCTTCTATCAATGTATTATACCAGTTTAGAAAAAAATAAAAATGAAATTAAAGCATAACAATAGAATAAATGACTCAATGACATTAATAATGTTTTTATCCTTGATTCATAAAGCACCAACATATTATGCAGAGATGTACAATAACTAAAGGTTTCAGATGACAAACCTACATAATAGACACAGGAGAAGGAGATGACCCTGTCAAATCAAGCTTTCAATCTAAGAAGTGGTGGAGAGTCGTAGACAATAGGAGGGGGAAAGGAAACGCTTGCTAATTAGTGACTGGTTAAGAGACACACAAAGATGGGTAGCTGGGTTTTAAAAAGTTGGGTTTTAGGAGCTTTAATAAATGTGAAGGTATGGGCAAGCCTAATAGAACATGGAAGAGAGTTACAAAGAATGGGGGCAGCTTGTAAAGTCATGTTTCGGTAAAAATTCTAAGTGAGGAAGTCATTAGTAGGTCTTTGGAGAAGCAGAAGGTGGCTAGGGGTGTATTTAGGTATCACGTCAAAAATGTAGGTAGGACAAGAACTGCGGAGGGATTTACCAGCAAAAAATAGTGGCTTAAATTTGTTTGTTGGTGAAAAGGAAGTCAATGTAGAGATCTGTAAAGAGAGACAGCAGATGAAGAATGGAGAGGAGTATGGGTAAGTATAACTGCATTATTTATAAAAGGTTATAGAATTGAGTTTGGTTAGTGGGCTACCATTACAGTAGTCCAGACAAGAGATGATCAGAGCGTGTACCAGGAGTTTGTTGATATCTGGGGACAGCAAGGGATGTATTTTGGAGATGTTAGTGGAAATGGCAGGACCTAGAGATATTCTGAATGTGGATAGTGAAGGAGAATGTGTAATGAAAGTTGGCAGCAATAAAAACCTGGCACTGGTTCTATCCCTTACTTTTATGATCCAAAGTAAAACTAAAAGATTTAAATGGGTATACATGAATTATAGCAGATATAAATCAGGACTCTATTCTTTCAGAAATACAAATTCTTTAATGGGTAAAACATTTTTTTTGTACATATGTTGGTAATACAAAATTAAGGTATTGTTACTGTCAGTTTCTAATTATAATGACGGCTTCTAAATCCCTTTTAGCAACACTTATAATAAAATAAAATGATATTATAAATGATACATTTGTACAATACTCAAAATGCTAAACTGGATTTTGAACTACAGTAGTGAAAGGAGCAAATTATCTCACAGAAAAAGATTCTCTCACTAAAGAACTTTAAACTGCTATATATGACGGCTGTTTTTTGACTTGAGTGTCTGTAAGCAAGCTACATGGGTCGGGATCTCTGCATTGAAAAACATGGATTGCCTTAGATTTACACAAAAATTACAAAAAAGGTTATTATTAGATTATAATAATCATAACAGCATATACATATGGCCAAATATATTATTCAATAGATAAAATTACCAATTAGATTATCTTTAATAAGTAGTGTGGTAAATACTTGTACCTAGCTCAATTAGAATCAAACCATTTTATTTTGAAACCTATGTAGGACACAAGGTAGAATCATCAGATTCAGTTGCAGCATCAGATCTAGTTACATATTTTTATTTAAAAAAGGCAGGAACTGCATAGTATAAAAAATTAGACCCTGCTATAGGAAAATGTGTTTAATATGAACAAAATCTTCTCAAATAATATTTCATTGCTGTGTAAAAAATGGATAATCCTCTAATAAAGCCAAAATTCACTGTTTTTAGCAAAACTGCTTAGAGAAGGTATTATAGCAGGAATAGCGTTTCCTCTAAAATCTTTGATTAATAATTAGGAATATGCCATAGGAATGCCTTAGTCATATAGTATCATATATGACCTGGTTACATAATGATGAATTAGGAATTATTTATTTAATTAATCAAGATCAGAAATGTAATCTTGTTAGATCAGCTTAATGTACATTCTGTGTCCTAGATACTTTTTAATTAGAATTATGGTGATCCAGGTACAAAATGTAAAGCACACCTGTGTTCATTCTTGGCAAAGCAACAGATTTGCTTTACCATTGCTTTCCCACCACTTTTAAAATACCCGCTACTTCTAGTATGTAGGAGTATGTGATTCACTCACTGTGACAGTTCATAGCCAATGTACACTCTCACATGCGTTGTCTCTGTGTAAGCAACTTGTGGATTTAATAGGGCTTTGGCAATGTGGCCCTTTGGAACAAGAATAGAGGAGAAATCATGCAGTGGGTGTAAGGCGCTACTCGAGACACCAGTCTCCCCCATCTAATGCCGCACTCTTCGCCCACTCCTTGCCCCACCTGGTGAAGTCACTTTTACCTATGCCACAGCAAGAGATAAACTTATGTAACAGAAGTAGAATTAGGTGCTACTTGAAACAAATATTTATTGTTTAGGTTGCTCTAAGAAGGCACAATATCCAAAATATGGCATACAGGATATGAATAAGGTCCTAACTCGCGAAGGCAGTGGTGCCCAATCTTTTTTCATCTGGGGGCTGCTGTTGACATTGGGATAAAACCCGTGGGCCACAATGCAAAAACACATTAAAGATGTATGTTTAAAATGAGAATAGTTTTAATATAGAATTAAAAAAAATTGAAATGATTCTAGTTACTGTAACATACATGCACCAAATAAAAGAGATGACAAATTAAGAATCCCTAAAATGGATACTTCCAGGGAAATGCATTTATGTGTCAGATAGCCAAAGGGTACATGTTCTTACTAATACATCTTCATAGCCAGTTGCTAACATCCCTCTGTTCCAGAGACATTGATGGTCACAGAATGTAAATGTCCAGCCTTGTGTACCAGGCAGCTCGCCAGCCGCCCCTTCGCACCACAGCCTCTGCAGATTTGATTCCAGGGGGTAGTGAGCGGTACTGAGCTTCTTCCCCGAGTCAGGGTTCCATGGCACAATTAAGGGGTAACCTCACTGCCAGTCTGAACACAGTCTTGAGGTTTTGTGAACTTTAGGGGGCACCACAGTGCACAGATAATTCGCAGTATCCTAATGTTCATTGCTATAAGAGTGGCCCCCAGGGGGTCCCCAACATGAAAACTCAATTTGGGGACCCTGGTCTAAAAATAGCTCCCCTATTGTGCAAATATCCCCGACTGTTATGACTGTGATCCCATATCTGGCAACTTGTTATTTGGTTTATTACCAGCCCTTAGGGTCCCCTGTGTAACCTGAATTTCACATTCTTATGACAATCAGTGAAGGAGATATGAGGATTTATACATGGGCATAATGACAGCTGCATGAACACAGACACAGCCCCCATGCTGCTGCTGGGATTATCTCACAGTACGAGGTGGGCAGGGAGAAGCTCCCTCTGCTGGTAGCACAATCTCGATAGAGAAACATAGGAGGGGTGTGTTCCTCATCCTCCGCAAGACAACAAGCAGAGAGGGAATGAGGAGAGGGCCAGATCTTAAAGCCCCGTGGGCCATAGGTTGGGCACCCTAGCCCAAAGTTATTTTAACTGTTTTAAAGAGGAAACTTCCAAAAGCAAAAGCTCCCAGATCACTGTGTCAGAGAAGGATTCTTCTTAGGAAGAGAAGTTGGCAGACAGAAGGGTGTTGGCATGCATGATCACCACTACTGAATACTGAGAGTGAAAAGGACAGTGTCTACTGACTAGTGACAAAACTTATTTGACAATGCTGTTCCTTCAATGATAATTCAAGTCACCACATCCAACGAAGGAATTGCAAGCTGCAAAAGTTTACATTTTTCTTGTTAGGTTTAGATTTATGACAGATCGTTTATTTTCATTTTTAATTTCTCTTTCTGTGTTTTTTTTATTATCACTATCTCTTGTTCTTTTTAGCTTCCATTACAAAAAAGAAACAAAACACAAAAACACTCAAAAACACAAAAACACAGAAAAAAATAATAATTGCCTTGCTTGTAGCAATGAATCATTTTACAAAGAGAAACTACAATCTAGATTTCACCCATGTGACCTGAATCCATGTTCTCCAAGGGTGAAAGGAAAAAACAAGCAGTTATAACTTAATCTTTTCACTACTGTGAGGTGGTTGTTATTGTTCCAAGCTTTTGATGGCTTTTCTTCTGTTTCTATTCAAATATTAATAATGTTTTACTGTTATATGACAAAGTAGTGTTTTGTATTAATATTCCACACCTATTTATTATGTTCAGGATCTAAAAATATAGATGAAATAAATATTTTTATTAGTCCAACCAATATAAAGTATTCCATATAGATGTTTCATATTCAGGCTATTATTTGAATGATTGTATGTTAATGGACAATTCATTTCTAACTGGTTTAGTATTATTAAAAACATCTTTTTGTTCTAGAAATGAGCATTTAATATAAGATTCTTCCATGACCCCTAGTTTACAGAGTATTATGGGTTTCTTGAAATAGAATGTAAAAAAAATCTGAGCAGGCAGACTCTTTATTGCAGAGAAGACGTGCATTGTCTCTTTTGTGATAATTTAAACTCATACAAGAGGGAGGGGAATGTCTTGCTACTAGACCTGAATAACAAAATTTCACATTACAGAAGCTATTTAAGCTATTCACAAACTATCATTGGGAAATGACGGCCAAATGGCATCAATTAAGCCCATCTAATCTTGTATATATCTAGTTGTGCGCTGCAAGGACAAGTGAGGTCAGGTATACAAAATATAACTCTTTTATATAATTCTCTTTTATTGTTCCAGAAAGCTGTAAATCAGAGCCTAAAATTCTCTACAATAGTTGGCAATGGTTTCAAGCATGCATGGCTCTTCGTCAAGCCTGAAAGATCATGAATCTTGGGCTTTCCTTAACTGCTTTGTAGAACACCTTGGCAATGAAAGAGCTATATATTTTATATACATCATCCCACTAGTCCCTGGAAAAATTGTCGAAATTAGAAAAAAATGCTATATAAAGCATAATAGTAAAGCACTTAATAAGTGCTTGGGTCAGCAACCAACACCAAGTCACTTGTTGGCCATAGTTAGTGAAAATTAAAGCCCATCTCTGGGCAAAAATAATAATTTTCCTCCAACTCTACTTCTCATTCCCCCTTTAAATCATCAAAATCTCTGCTCATCCAGCACTGTAGATGTGCTGTAACCCCAGCATTATAAACAAGGAAAATCATGGAAGCCAGGACACTCAGTTGACTTTCCACTAGGGAATGTCAGATTCCCTTCTTTCAAAAAAAAAAAAAGACCTTTAAGTTTTAGTTTCCAGAAATAGATATTAAGTTATAATGATATATGTAACCCTTCATTAAAAAGTGAAACAGAAATACCTCTTGAAGTTAATTAATAACTAGCTGTTCAAGACTTAATTGAAATCAGATTTAAGAATTTAAAACTTTTATTCTTGAATGTAGTAACACCTTAAAGAGAAAGTAAACTGAAAAACATTGAAAACAAAAAAAAAATCCACTTACCTTCAATCCCGTCTCCAAGCCTGGGCGCTGCCATCTTCTCCTCTTCTCCCGGGTTCTTCTTTCTTCGTCACCTGACCCACGTGCAAGATTGAGTGAGCTAGGTTGGAAAAAAACTTGCTGCGCATGCGTGAGATCAGCAAACTTTTCTCTTTTCAAGTAAAGATTCCTTCCGCACATGCCCAAGATGCTTGGGCATGCGCAGAAGGAGCACCCAAGAGCCTCCAGGAATACGTGATGTAGGTATCTCGGGATCGGCTAGGCGATCGAGAATTAGGGGGCCTCGAACGGCGTTATTTTACTTTTAAAAAAAGGAACAAGCAAAGAGATTTTTTTCTTTACATAAAAGTGTTGTCTACCCTTTTATGTAAAGTTACATTTCTGAGTTTGGGTACGCTTTAAGGACAATATATACAAAACATGGATCACACTAAAACATATAATAAAAAAGAAACATTTTAGGTAAACTTAACAAATTTTATACTAGCTTTAGCATTCACAAAAAGAAATATATTTTCGATATATACCTGGAGCTCTTTAATGACCTTCTATGCCTATGGCAAGAACTGTTTTATGGTACAAATATTTCTAGCTAAGACCAAACTGATAGACTGCAGGCAAGAAAGTTGAAAGGTCATACAATAACTGCATACGGCAGATGTGGTTATAGTACGGTCATAGCAAGAAGTTGTTCCATATCATTCACAGTGACCTGAGAATTTTCCTGAACTGGATATACAAGGTGGATAACGGCAGGCAAATAATTGCCAAGAAACTCTTTGCTGCAATGGTGAACAATCTTATCAGGCATTGAAATGCATTAGGAGAGGTTCTGTGATTTTCAAATACTTAACATACCAAACAGTTTTTGTATAAAGGGTACATTCACCTTTCTAACTCATGAATGCATAAAGCCAATTTATTATTTTGTATTTACCGTATTTTTCGCCGTATAAGACGCTCCGGAATATAAGTCGCACCCAATTTTAAAGGAGGAAAATCTAGAAAAAAAGATTCTGAAAGATTATTCCCCTTCTGATCACTCATGTGCCATTCATATCGGTATTCCCCTTCTGATCACTCATGTGCCATTCAAATTCCCTTTCTGATCACTCTGTACCTTTCAAATTCCCTTTCTGATCACTCTGTCATTCAAATTCCCCTTCTGATCACTCTGTGCTTTTTTTCTATTGTACGGCAGTTAGGACAGGGAACAGCAGGTGGCGCTGTGCCGGCTTCTTTCGCTTTGCTTTACAGACAGGAGAAAACACGATGCTGGCAGAGGAGAGAAGAGACACGCTGCAGCCAGAAACACACGCAGGATCGGGTATCGGGTGAGTATAATATTTTAATTATTTTTTTTAACACATTTGTCTTATAGGACGCACTAACTTTTCCCCCTCAGTTTTGGGGAAGAAAAAGTGCGTCTTATATGGCAAAAAATACGGTATAACTTTTTGACTTGCAGAAGAAATCTTTTGTTGTTCTGCAACATCTTGTAACTCTTTAATGGCCAAGACAAACTCTGCAGTTGTTTCTTTTTGCATATCAAAGCACAGCTTGCGCCAGATGTTATTAAATGTCTAGGCTCTATAATGTTTTTTTTGCTTTGTTTGTGATTAACTCACAGTGAGGATTTTTTTACAGTAACTGGCACCATCTGTCCCAATTGCATTTAATAAAATAATGGACCTGTTCCAACTTACATACAAATTCAACTTAAGAACAAACCTACAGTCCCTATCTCGTATGTAACCTGGGGATAGGGATATGCAAGCAAATTTATTACATTCGGTCTTGCGGCGAATTGGGCCCTTCTCGCTTACCAAACGTAGACAAGAACGGCCTTTGTAAATTCGGCCGGGGAGACTAAATTTTTGGGACCTGCAAGACCAATCGGGAGCTTTCAGCTCCGCTCCCCTGATTGCTCTTGCAGCCCTTTACTGGTTGTATGTGTTCTTGGATGGAGTTTCCAAGAGTCCTGTGTTTCTGGAACACATACTACAGGACGGCAACAGCAATCAGTGGAGTGGAGCAGCTCCGCTCCCCTGATTGCTGTTGCAGCCCTGTACTATGTGTTCCTGGCTAGAGTTTCTTTAGTAACACAGTGTGAGTTTAAAGGCTGGCTGCTCATGAATGCAGCGTGGGAAAAATCCTCTGATTTTTCCCAGGGCCGCAATCATTTATAAACGCAGGCCGCATGACTCACTCTGAGAGGAGGAGTATCGTGGCTGCATTTATGAATGGAGCCTTGAGAATCCTCCTCTCAGTGAGAGATCCCTGTGCACTACAGGTCAGAATGAGCCCTTGCCGTCATTCTGACTTGTAGTGCGCGGGGTTCGCTCATTTACAGGAGGATTCCCACGGCTGTATTTTTGAATGCAGCCGCAATAATCCTCCTATAGTGATTTCGGATGGTTTAGCCAAATTTCGCGAACCAGAGGCATTCTCGCCCATCTCTTCCTGGCCACCACCTGTCACTAATGGCCCTGCTATTCCATTCTCCAGGCATATTTGTTAAACTGTAAAGAGTAGTGCATTATCCCTTTTACCAGTTTGTCGTCTTTTTGCAGAGTGGTAATGGGAACCCCTCAAAGAAACCGAGCTTTCTTCCTTTTAGATGAACTCCTTCTATATAACCTTCAAAATGTCCCCCTCAAAGTTGCTGATTAAAGACTGTGTTAGTGTGTCATAGCACTGCACTGGTGGAATCATTCTGAACCCGCAGTGCATTAAAGCAAAGAGAGATAATGATGTGATCACATGAGTCCTGCTGTCAGCATCATCAACAAAAAAGTGCCAAAAGCGGGGTGGGGACAGAGTCTAGAGTTATGCTTTACCATATAGTGGGATGCATACCTAAAAGAAAGCTAAATGAGGTGGAAATGAAATGTGTTTACAGCAATTAGCACTCACTTTCAGCAAGTAAACCATCTCAGTATGTACAAAACAAAAGCATATAAAGACCTTTGACCTTCAATACATTTTGCTAAATTCCTTGCTATGCATATAATTGATTTGGAAGGTATCTTTTTTTTTTTCTCAACAGCGGTAGTTCCTTTTATGCATTGAGGATAATTGTCTTCATTTTTAGCTTTAACGTTTTTTAAGAAAAGATAAACAAGCTTTCATACTTGGTTTCACAATGATTTTAGTTTGATTTATGACTTATTGAACCTTCTTTTTTAATGCAGAGGAAAACAAGCTTTCCTAAGGAAGTATCGGTCATCACTGGATCTCTTTAATTTACCAGACTAAAGGAAAAGACTCCTAATTACCTTGGTATCTACTCTGAATGAGAAAATCAATGTAGAGAATTAGCAAGGTGCTAAATATAATGCCTTTGAATCCAAAATTACTCCAGTCAATAAACACTTCCCTCCTAATAAGTTGACTATAAAAGTCTGTAAATCTGAAGTGTGATGACAGCTTCTCAGTTACAGCTTTGTTTTACAACAATATAAATTATAAGGTAAGCCTCAGCAAAGTGTATTGCAAGTGCTTTTGTTCTCAAATATATTTTCACTTTTCTGTAAAATGTATTCCAGAGGCTATACTAGACATCACAGGGCCCTGAACTATGTGCTATATTTGCAAATATATTACTTTCACATTGTATATAAAAACTTTTGTGAAATAAAAGAGTTTACATTTGCATGATGTGTGTATTTTGATACCTAACATTGTCAAAAAGTATAAAAAAATACCATCTTTTGGTGGCCAATGGGAAGAATAATTGCCCCTCACAAGTGGGTGGTGAGTGAGAAGAAAAATTACCCATTACTTTATTGGCAAGAGGAACTGTTTCTTATATTGGGGGTCAATGGCAGGAAGAATTGTCTCTTCTTTTGTGGTCAATTGAATGAATGGCTGATGGTCAATGGCAAGAAGAACTGATGGTCTATAGCAGGAAGATTTGCCCCTTATATTGCTGATCAGCAGTAAGAAGAATTTATGAAGTTATGAAGTTATGAGTGTAAATAAGAATTTGCCCCTATATTGTTGGTCAGTAGGGGGATGAATTTTCCTCTCACATTGAGGTTTATTGGGAGAAGGTTTGCCCCCTAAAGAATTTTTGTGCTGATAGCCAAAAAGATTACCACTAGGTCCTATATATATGAAAACATTTTAATACCTGTAATTAATAACAATTTATTTGCCTTTCTTTCCCAAGTACTACAACATGATTAAAGTAAAAATACTATATTGCAACATATAAGGCAGCTATGTTCAGCTTGTTCAGTAAATGATGAATATGTTGAGGCTGGAATTGAGGCATCTGTATGCCATATAAACCTTTCCCTTGAGTGTTTATACTGCCTATATGCCATTACTATATGGTAAGCAATAAATAGATAATAGGCTCCATAGTATGGCCTTTCCATTCGACTCAATTCTGTGTGTATGTAGAATAGGCAATAATTCAATCTGTGAGCTAGTGTAAATTTTCCTAATACATTTGCACCATGTTCTATAAAAACATTACATTTTCTAATGCTTTTTCATTTTCAATTTATCAGTATTGTCCTATTATAAATATTGTCAGGGGTTTCCTGAGAGCTAAAAGGTATTTCAAGGGTTCCTCCAGGTAAAACGGCTGACAAGTGCTGTGTTTGAGCCATGATATAGCACAATATGGTTCCTCTTGTACAACTGCAGCCTTTTTTCTATTAATTTTGATTGTTTATTTTATTAAGTGTAATACACATTTACCTAAAACAGTTTCAAAGCTGTAACACAAATTGCATTTATTGGAAAAAAACGAAATGCAAAGAAACATGATGTCTTAACAGAAATCCAAAATCATGACATCTCCAATAAAGATAAATTTCACAGACTAGTCAAGATAAAAATGAACATAATAAATGATCATAGGAAAATAAATGAATTAAAAGGAGAATGTTCAACATAGTGGAAACTGATTTATAGTGAAAAGGATGTTGAAATATTTTATACCCTTCATATGAACTGACAGCAATGAAATCATAGAAAAAAGTAAAAGGCAACAAAAGGGGGTCTTGTTGTGAACATCTTGACTGCTGATTGCAGGTAGAAGATACTGATTTCTGTATGGTTTTAACCGGAGGCTTAGGTTCATACTTCACAAAGGAATACGCTTTTTGAAAATGCGTTGCAAACTTACAGGATTAAACATTTAGCATACAACATAGCCTGAAGTTTCCAAGAATCGGATAATCTTTTCACAAAAGTCACCTTAAATGCCTGATGTTTTGCTTTTAACGTGAATTCTGCAGATGTACCGAAGCCTATAACCATTTCATTTTCCAATGTTTAATGCAGTTGTAGGCAACCCTGTAGAAGTGCAAAAATACCTGAACAATGTGGAAGGGATCAAGGATCACCAGGGTGCAGAATGCTTTTTTTTTATTTTTAACCTAGTGAGACCCCATTAAAAAGCTACAGAGATTTGAATAGCACTTTGAAAAATATAACAATACAAATGTAACTGTAAAAATATAAACTGATCCTAACATTCAGTGAGAAATTAATTTACTTTTACTTAGTTTTCCAACTAGGGACCTATAATCACACAACTATTCAACCAGTGCAAGTCCACAAACCTGTCCTACCTACCTACTGCTCCTGTGCACAACTGTTACGGCATTGCATCCCCTGCACCCAACTGCACAACCCCACACATCTGTTCCAACAAGCACCCCCTACTTACACCTGTTAAGGCACTGCATCCCCTTCCCAAACCTGTTCACATAGCAAATCCCCTATTTACACCCGTTCCAATACTACATCCCCCCTTCTCACAGCTGTTCTAACAATTCAACCCCCTGCACATTGTATGCCCGCACACAATTTGCCACAAGATACTGCAAGAATACCCAAGGGTGCAAGGCTGTAATTTTAAGGTTTCACATATTAACAAATCAAATCAAGTAATCTGATATCGGAGCAGCCCTTATAAAATATATATGCTACTAGATTTGCCTTGCTGAATAGTATTGTAATATTATAGAGTGTGTGATATAAGACTTGGATAAATGTGAACTAAGCTATATCTTCTTCAGTCACATGTTTCCTTAATATCAGTGGTCCATCAGTTATTGCTCCTCCATATAGCTCTCTGCAGGAACTCCTGTCCTCTCTATTTTCATCTAATCACTAACGTGATGTGATATGTTATATTATCATCAAATGGTAAAAAAAAGTCACGTGGAATAGCTCACTGGCTCACTAGGACATCCATCAGCTTCCAAAGCAGCAAATTGAATTTCCAAAGAGTGGGAAAATACATTTACTACAAGAATAGGGTTGAGATCAATTCTGCAATTATTAGAAAGAACTTCAGAAGAGTCAGAAGAGGTATGAAACATGACGACTTGGCGGAAGAATGAAACCTTTGGGGCATGTTTAGTAGAACAAGGACATGAATCTGCAGTCCCCAAGGGCTTTTTCTGCAGGCATTAAGTGATGAGGAGCATTTAGTGACTATTTCTTCTAGTCTCAATGCCTGAAGTGATGGATTGTTCTGGCCCAAGGTAGCTAAAAAAAATAACTATGTAAAATAAGAAACTGCTTTAAAGCATTTGTTTAAAATGTGAGAAACTGAATGATAGCCATTACTGAAATGTCTAACATTTACCCAAAACATTTTTTTATACTGCACTCTAAATTGATTGCATGTGATGATACGTTGGATGCATTTCAAGTTTTCTTGTTTTTCTCTTTCTGGAGTATATATAACTTTTGTATTAATCTGTATTTCCTAACCATTTGTAAGTAATGTTTGCGGTTGCTATTCTATATTCTGGATTCTTAAAGATCTGTGTATGTTTACTGGACAACACGTGGTAAAGCAATAAAAAATATTCAGTAATTAAAACAAAAGATGGTTATAGGTAATAGTAAAATATTGATTTATTACTAAAATCCCTGACAATGGTGGCATTATATTTAAAATGACTTTGGGAAGCTATCAAGTGTGCACACATTTAAAAAAGCTAAGGGACAAGTTGTACTATACTAGAGAAAAGAACAATAGAAAATGGATAAGTACCCACACAATGCCAGATAGCCCAGTAAAATCATTGATGCAAAACATTTTATTACCTATATATCAAGCGAAGTACTATACATAGGAGATGCATGTGCTTACACATAACTGCATTTCTATCTCTCAAAATGCTACATTATAGTAACCCTTAACTGTTCCTCCTCTGCATTTGTTGACCCAATGAAATATTAAACAATACTTTGTATTAAAAACAGTATTTCCATTTTATGTAGATACATGGTTTTAAAGGATATGTAAACCTAAATGTAACATAATGCAGTTTACCAATTAGATGTGCTGGCTGTAGTGTTTGATTTGCAGACTAGGTACAGAAAATATTGTGAAATGAACACGAAGCATAAACAATGTTATCTTACTTTTATGAACTATTATTCAAACCTGCCATCTAAAGGAGTTGGTGAGAGGTAAATATTAATTCCATGCTGGATGACAACTATGGCTCCCTCCATAAATACAGTGAAGTAAGTGTAGCCACCTTAGTGTGAAGTGTGTTATTTGCAGGATTAGCAATCAAAAGCATACACCACATCTGAGTCCACGCAAAATGCAATATAATGAATTTTGTTTTTGGTTAAGGGTGGTCAAAAATGTTGGGGGAACACATGATTGTGTTAAAATTTAGTGTTCACAGTTGTTGTCGGCATTCAGTATCCACTATAATTCTGTCAGGTTTCCACCGTTTTCCCTTCCTATACTTTGTTACAACTTTCTAACATCCTCCCCCTTAGTTTGTCCCACTTTTTCATTGACTTTGTATTATGCCCCCATTGTCCAATGACCCTGTATTGCCACCCAGCTTCTGAGTAACCATCCAAAAACAGCTGGGGGGTTAATGAAAAGTG
Source organism: Pyxicephalus adspersus (assembly GCF_032062135.1). Classification (NCBI taxonomy): domain Eukaryota; kingdom Metazoa; phylum Chordata; class Amphibia; order Anura; family Pyxicephalidae; genus Pyxicephalus; species Pyxicephalus adspersus. The sequence goes on along the minus strand of NC_092862.1, from coordinate 121,559,534 downwards.
GCAGGTGGTGCACTCAGCTCAAAGAGTGGTGGGGAGAACACTGCTAGTGCAATATTTTGTGCTGTGCATATGCATTGCCTTAGTTTGTTGGGTGCCATTCAAATTACAAATGTTCATGTGTGTTACCCCAATACATTGCAAAGGGGTTTTAGCTCTGAATCAATGGTCATCACATGTCAAACATTACACTAAACAAAGTGCATTATGTGGTTCATATCTTATTGTAACAATGGTAAAGCAGTGAATAATTGCAGTGAGCTACAGATTAGCTATAGTTATTATAAAAACAAAAACAAGAAATTACCTGAAACTACATTATACATTTACTTCAATTAACCACAGTATAAGCATGAAGGTTAAATATATATGGGTGATTTTTGCATTGTTTAGACCAGTGGTCTCCACCCTTTTAGACGTCATGGACCACTAATTTCACGGATACAGGATCGTGCATGCACGGGGATCTGTGTGTCACTTAATGGGTGAAGAAACTTTCTCCATAGTGACGTCATGATGCCAGAACCCACCCACTCTCCCATCGCAGGTCTGAGCATGTGATGGGAGAGTGGGCAGGTTGTGTCTCTTGATCTGCAATCCGTACGGGGAACATGGTCTGCTGCTTTGGCCGGTGGCCCCCCCCAGCGGGGTCCTTCTTATGATCCCGCGGACCACCGGTTGGCGACCGCTGGTTTAAACTACCGGTGATAAAGTAATCTGTTTAAAATGAAGACACTATAAAAACCCTATTACTGAACAAGATAGCATTGTAATAAAATAGTTTTATTCAGGTAAACTGTAAAAGAAGTCAAAATGTTCTACACAGGTGGATGCAACCTTGCCTTATCACTAGCCTTGGGCACAGAATGTTCTGGACACAGTGAACCTTATTGAGTAAACCATAATAGTAATCACCAGAGGAACAAAAAATGGCAGCTGCACTGCCATTAATCTAGTATGAAGAACATCACCATACAAAGGCACAGCATGGATAAAATAGATATTTTCGAATACATGATTTACTATTAATGATATCTAGAAGGCAATAACATGTTTTAAAAAACAACAAATGAAAAATGTGTTTCAGAAAAAGAAAACTCCAAAAACAAATGTCAATCTTCTGGCAGATTCTTAGACATATTAAACACTTGTATAAATTACAACATGAGCTTAGTATAATTAAACAAGAACTTTATAATATAGGCAACCCACAGAAATAGTAGCTCCAAAATCCATGTATAATTCAAAAGTTCTGAGGGCTGAGGGATCTAAGCCTTCACCTTAAAATTACTGCATAATTCATATAAAGTTCTCTGCCGTGAGACCGCTCACCAAGGGATAAGAAAATTCAAGCTTCTGTTTTTCGAATTTATCACTGATATGGTAATTGTATTCACAAAAAAAAGGCACACCAGAGCAAGGTGACCAGAAAAACAGAATATTTGACCCAGATATTAAAGTGAACTGGTCATAACTGAGCCCTAATTTTTTGTGATTGTGATAATGCTGAATCCAACCAAATTCATTCAGAAGGGTCAAAATCTCTGATCCCTAGTTCGAATTCTGAGTTGGCATTCCTATTTTAAATACAGAAGCTTTAAAATGTCTACTTTGGGTGGAAAATAAACAGAAATGTTTTTTTTAGCCAATATTAGAAAAAAATGCTGGTGTATAATTGCTACTCAAGACTAAAATGTCAGTCTATGATCAGTCACAAACAGTTTTCCTCATTGTTGCAAAAAATGTGTATTTATTTAAATAAAATTGACTGTTTTTTGTGCAAAATCAACAGCAATGGTTTATTTATCCAATTTTTGAAAATTTCACCTCCGCCTGTGTTGTTGGTAAATGTGGTGGCACTCGAGTGGTTGTTGTAAGTGCTGGTGGCACAATTACTGCTTAGCATGGTGGCTAAAACAGGTCACCAATACAGAATTGGTGTATTTTATGGCAGACAGCATAGTCTTTTTGGGAGCGACAGTTCCACCTTTTGCACTGAAAACTCTCTTCTACATGATACTCAAGTTAGGACTAGACAGCACCTGAATGGCATTTTCTGACAATTCTGGACAAAACGGCCAGTTTCTTTGTCCAGTAATCCATAGGGTCGAAATTTAAATATTCAAGCATTTCAGGACATGCCAGTTATGATGATACTATACTATATTATACTATACTATAGACTATATGATCTTCTGACTCCGAATAATCTTCTAACTCTCCACTCTGCCTGGTGCTGCTGCTGAAACAAAGGTGAGTGGAGAACAGATGCCCGCCAAGATGGGGCACTGGTATGCACCCCAAAAGAAAAAGGCTGTTCTGGGGTGGTTGCACAGGGTTTCTTCATAATACCACAATTAAGTTTCCCTTTTAGAAGGCATGAAAAATTCCCTAAAGTAAAAGTGAGGTCTAAAAGTGTGGATCTTCCATAGTCATCTCTGTTGTTGATATCAACAATACACTTGTCACTCTGAAAAAATGACAGCATACAACTTGTAAGGGTTTACCAAGGTGACTGGGAGTGTGCATGGGCCATTACCCTCCCCTTCATTTGCAGTGTGACCCCATAGATTCTGAACCTCCTACTGCTCTTCCTCCTCCTCATTCTCTTGATGTAGGCCACTTCTCCCTACCTCCGGGACCAGTGGACATTCCTCATAAAACTCCCCCTCCCACTTGCACAGTTGCAAGGCAAAAGAGGACAGTCTTATCCCTATGCTGCAATAAATACAGCCTGTCTTCTTCACTAAAAAATGTGTGGGATGTCATCAATGATATTGCTGTTTTCCTGGCTGACAAATTCTGTTGCCTTCTCCATAGGCTTCAACATATGACAGGCGTTCCTTAGAAATGACCCCTGCCCTAGGTCAAAGGACCCAAAGCTTCCTGTCTTTACTTAGTGCATCAGATGGTCACTTACCTCTTTCCTTTTGCTCATACTGGCCAACCAGCATATGTAATGGTAAATTTTAGTGGATGGGAAGGTCACAGATCATTCTGTGGAATGGGGTATCATTCTGTCTCTGCAAGCTGTGGGGGCATATTTTGCACTGTATGATCTGTCGAAGTGGGTGCAGACCATTCTGGCCATGACCTAGATATATAGCAAACCAGGATAATGCTTCAGAAATTGTCTAGTTACATAGTTAGTCAGATTGTAAAAGACACAAGTCTGTCCAGTTCATCCACTATGGAAATAAATAAATATGCTAGAGAACCTGCAGATAGATAGAACCCTATATGCACAGATGATCCAAAGAACAGTAAAAGATAACCCTATAAAGCCTGATTCAATTCACTCCAACAGGGAAGAATAATTCCTTTCTGATTCCCTAAGACGATTGGGTATTTCCTGGATCAACAGTCTTTGGTGCCATTACTTTTAAAATGTATCCAGATATTTTATGTGCATCTAAAATTGCATCCAGCTTTTTCTTAATACAATCTATAGAAGGTACTAAAACTACTTTCTAAGGGAGTCTATTCCACATTGCCACAATCCTTACTGTAAAGAATATATGAATATGCAGAGAATAAACTTCTTTTTCTCCAGAAACAAAGAATGCCCTCTTGCCTTTTGCAATAACCACAAATAATTGGCAAAAGAGTTCTCTATATGGACCATTTATATATTTATATAGTGTGATAATATCTCCTCTTAAACATCTATTCCAAAGGGAGAATAGATTCAGTTCAGCTAATCTTTCTCTTTCTTAATTAGTTGAGCTTCTTTATTCATCCTTTTGGTTTAGTTGCCTCTCTCTATACTCTTCCCTGTTCCACAATATCCTTTCTGTAAACTGGTGTTTAAAAGTTGGTTTCATATTCCAGATGAAGTCTGAATAATGCAGGATTATATATCCACTAACCCCTAGATCCTTCTCCATCTTTTCCTCTCCCAAATATATAAAATGTAAACAGTATGAAGCATGCATGTTGTTAGCCCCCATCATTTATCAATGATGAATGTCATTTTCCATTTGGCAGCCCAATGAAACAGTACATCCAGATTATAGACATCCTGTATGGACTTCATTTCATTACATAGATTAGTGTCATCTGCAAACACAGAAATGGTACTTGTAATGCCAAACGCTATATCATTTATAAATAGAAAAAAAAGTAGGGGTCTCAACACTGAACCCTGGGGTACACCACTAATAACCTTAGGCCAGTGGTGCCCCACCATTTTTTCATCTGGGGATTGCTGTTGACACTGAGATAAAACTTGTGGGCCAAAACTCAAACAGACATTAAAGGTGTAGGTTTAAAACTAGAATATTTTTATTTTAAAATGAAATTATATTAAATATTAAAATGTTTCTACTTACTATAACTTACATGCACCAAATAAAAGAAACACCAAATCATGAGTTTCTCCACTCACCATTTGATTCTCATTTTTATATTGCAACTTTTAAAATGAAAGATACAAAACTAAAGTTATCAGACAGTGCTAGCCAGTCATATATTGCTCCCTGCTCACCATTCCTGTACCAAAGGTCAGAAACTACTCCATACAATACGTCCCGTCAATTTTAGGGGGCAACTAACATTCTTTGTACCCCAAAATCTCTGCAGTGGACACTTCCAGAGAAATGGAATTATTGTGACAGATAGCCAAGAGGTACATGTTCTTACTATTACATCTTCAGGTCCCTACATCTCCTGGTTCCTTTGAAATTAGGGTTCACACAAAAGGTAAGTGGCCAGCTATGTGTGACAGGGTAGCACGGTATGACAGGTATAGTTTTTCGTATCTTTTGATGTCGGCGTAGTGATGTAATGTTAGGGAGGGTTAGCCACAAGAGTCCTCTACTTGCAGTTTCATTTCTCTTTTCTTACTGAGAAATTGTGGTTCATAGAAAATAATGGGATAGATATGTGTGTCTAGCATAATATGTAGGGTATAAAATTTTATTCAGGGGGGGGGTACAAAATGCTTTCCACTAGCTCCCATACTTCTAGTTGCCAACATCCCTCTGTTCCAGAGAAATTGGGGTTCACAGAAGTTAAGTGGCCAAATATATTTCTGAGGCAACCCATCACCTGCTCAGTCCCTTGGAAAGCAGCGTATGGGGATTTGACTCCAGGTGGTAGTGAGTGGTTCTAAGAGTTTCCTCCTTGCCAGGGTTCTATGGCATGGGGAAGGGGTAATCCCACCGCTGCCGCATCGCCAATATGAACGCAGCCTTGAAGTTTTGTGAAGGGGCAAGTAAATATTTGGGGCACCAAAGCACAGGGCAAATTGGCATTACCCTAATGCATATTGCTATGGAAATGGCCTCTGGGGGTTCCCCAATTTGGGGACCCTGGTCTTGAAATAGCCTCTATTTGGACTGTTATTAGGATGTTTATGATTGTTACCCCATATGACCCTTAGCACTGGAAAATATGCTCTTAAACTTTAGGGTTTTTATCTTTCTAGTCTGTGCTTCCCATTTCCCCAAATTTAATGCATTCATGATATGACTGTGGTGGCCAGTGCTGGTCACATTTTCTTTTATAAGCACATTGGTAAAAAGCTCCACATGGTCCAGCAGAGCATAATTTCTAGTTGGGGTTCTTTAAATTGTACCCTAACATTGTCTTGTAGTACATTTATAAGTTTCCACCCTTTCCCTGTACCAGCAGTGCCACTAGACCAGTCAATATCAGGGTAGTTAAATTCACCCATCACTAAATCCAGCATATGGTGAAAGCAGAGAATGTTAGGGAATATGCTCAGGTGCGGCACTGCCACAATGTTGGTTCTCTTTGTTTGATTTGGAGGTAGCAAGGGGAGAGCCAGTGCAAGATTTATTTTTGAATGGTAGGAATCAACTCTTTGGTGGTGTGACTTCTCTTATACAAGACGATGCATCTTTTGTTGCACAATACCTACCTCCCCATCACTGTCCTCCTTACTGTTATCTGGTTCCCATACCATTTTCTTTTCCAGACCCTTGCATACAACATGGCAGAAATTTGCCACCAAGTTCTGTTTGTCTAACAACTGTTCTATGAGCCCTACTGCCATCAGCAGAAGCAGCAGCAACACCAAGACAGCAAATAACAATTGTGCCATTATGGATGCTATTTTCTTCATTTCTCTCTTGTAGCTTCCCTGTATTGAATTGGTGTTGTGCGTCATCACACAGCTCCTCTCCTACCTCATTAACTCTTGTTTACTATGATTCACACAAATTGCTTTTCTCTATTTCCTGAGAGACGGGAATACTGTCTGAAAAACAGAAAAGGGGATATCTTCACCCTGCTGTGACTGAGATAATGAATAAGCCCGCCAGTCTGCAATAGGAGAAGCTTGGCTTGGAGAAATCTTCTTCTTGGTACCTTGTGAAAACATACATAATGGAATCTCTTTCTATCTGGTAATACTGGTGGTGGTGTGCTTAATAGGAATCAGCGAGAATGCCTCTGGCATGATGCAGCCCTAGAAATCCTCCTGTTTGCCCGATCCCCGGGCACTAGAGGTTAATTACCTCTAGTGCCCTGGGGATCGCACACTCTTCTCAATGAATGCAGCCACAGCTGCAATCATTGAGAAAATGCCCGGCAAAGGAGAACTTCTTGACATTGTAATATAAGTATCTCTTACAAATGATACATTTGTTACAGATACAAATGTACCATTTGTAAGAGATACTTATATAACAGGTTCTCCTGTGCTGGGCATCTTCTCGATGACTGCAGCTGTGGCTGCATTCATTGAGAAGACAGTGCGATCCCCGGGTTACTAGAGGTTAATTAACCTCTAGTGCCCAGGGATCACAGAGGATTTCCAGGGCTGCATGATGTTCTCACTTTCATTTTCGGTAAGCAAGAAAGGCCTGATTCGCCGCTAGATCTAACTTAATATTCTTGTTAGCTCATCCCTAGTGCTTAATAGTGGTTCTTCTGATGTCCTCTCTCTTACTGCTTTGCATAGTTTGGTGAAGTCTTGATCTAGACCCAAGCGAGTTAGTCAAGGATCCACTGGTGACTGCTGGTCTCTAGTGAGGCCTACTTTAATGGCTTGTCTTTTTTCGACCTGAGGACATTTTTTCAAACATGTCTACAGTCAAACTATAGGAACAATGGGCCTGATTTGTTAAAGTGTTGGCTGTCCACTCTATACACAATCCTGTCATTGGGCCTGATTTATTAAAACTCCCTAAAAGATTTAATAATTCTGGCCCATTGTATTCAGTCAATGCAGCAAGGGGACAGCTTTCACTTTTGTAAATTTATACTCATTTATACTCATTATATTCATTTACTTGTAAATTATACACTGTGCACTGGTAGGAACAAAAGCAAAACTCGGAGTTCAGTCATCTCTAAGTTCCAAGTTCTTTTTTGGAAGTTGCAAATTCTGATCTGAAACTCATTACTTAGAATGCTGTAAATTGCGAGTGATAATCCCTTGTTGTAGCATACAGTTTTCACACGCGCTTTTGTAATATTTTAGCTACAACTATGTGGGCTTTGTCAAGTGATTGAATGTATATGGCCTACTACACAGTCTAAAGAGACTTCATACTGTGACTGGCAGGCAGGCTACATCCCTGCTGCTCAGAGGAAATCTCTGCTGAGCGATAGCATCTGCTTCCAGATTGCAATGGCTACTAGTTGATGAGTAAACTGTCAAACAGCCCTATAGAGGCTATTCATAGTTGCTAGAATTTGCTGCAAGGATGATTGTATAAAAGCCAATATAAACCAAACCAAATCAATATAATCTAAATAAACCAAGGTGCTTATTTTCAGCTGAGGAAAAAACAGGAAAATGCCATTGACCCAAGTATAAACCTATGGAAAAAAATGTTTGTCACGGCTAACATTCAAAACAGTAATCAACTGTAATGGCAAAAAAAAAAATGTGAATAAATTCATCCATGATGTGTTACATTTAACACATTTATTAAAAAGGAACATTTAAATTACATGTCTGACAGTTTGAAAGCATTATATTATCAGTATCAGTCCATAATTCTGTATATCATATTATGTTTTCTTTTTACAGGTTACAGGTTAAAGTATTTTGTACTTTTGAATATTTTGGTTATCATGGGTCTCTTGAGCATAAATGATTTTTAGTGCATTTAGTCACCAGTAAATGGTGGTGTATTTACATATAACTGTGTAACAAACTCAAATAAACCAAGCATAAACCAAGATTCTTTTTTATGTGGCATTTTCTGGTTTAAAATATTTTTCTGGTTTTTACTGAAGTATATAGAGAATATATGTTTAGAGAGAAATGAATTAAGACTCCTGGGCTTTTTGCAAGTGTTTTTTGTAAAAACCTTTGTAAGTGCAGCTAATACCGGTATATTTTTTTTATCGTACTTGGTTGGTGTCTTCTTTTCTTTTTTCACTTACTTTGTAGTATGATGATCATCCCTGTTGGTTTGAAAAAAACTTCAAGACTTTGCTTTGCTTATTTGACCTGTGCTTTATCGATTTGATTCCTGGCAGATCAATGATGTGGATCAGACTGACTGATGTGGATTCTATATATCAGATATGTGGATACCTACATAGAGTAGGCTAGACCTACATTAAAAATTATTTGTTGGTATCTCAATATTCTGAGCACATTGGACACTTTTGTTTTTTCCTATTGCTGTCATGTTGCATTTTTAAACTGCCAATGTTTGTTTTTACCTGGGCTTTCCCCTTATGGTGACATATACATGAGCAACATTTCTAGCCATTGTCATCGCACAGTGTCACAAAAGTCATTTGTCATTGGATATTCTATTCATGACTTGGCATATCTGCCTTTGTGCAAAAAGAAAGAGAAAAAGAAGAAAGTAGTCCTACATTTCTATAGTGTATGCCCCTGACCCACTATGCCTATTATTAAGCTGCTCTTGAACTCCTTAATACATAATTCATTTATTGTTACAAAGGGCTAAACACAACAGATTTTTAAATGTATATTGTAAATAAATACAGTAATCAATATAGATTTTTCCCTACCAAGAGGGAGTTGTAGGATAAGGTTTTCACACTCTAAAATAAGAGTAAAAAAAAAGGCAGACATGTCACCATATTGACTAAGCATTCTGGCAGGCAATAATATTTTATTAGTTTAGCTGGTACTCTGTTATTCACTTTACAACCAGCTATCTACATGTAAATACAGTCTAACCATTGTAATGACAGAAAGACCACATATGAGTCGAGTACAAAGGATTATCTTGCTGAGCTCTGCATGTAATCTGTAAAGTCAGTAGGATTTTATGTAATATAGTCAAAAACTGTCATAAGCAAATGTTGTAAATAATGAATAGTAGAATGAGTTTTTAAGAGAAAATTTATAGCTTTTATGGCAATTAAAGAAATACAATAATGGAATAAACAAAGAGATACAATAATGGTTCATTTTATAAAAAAAAATCTTTATTTGCATTTATACTTACTTAAACTAATATGTATTAAGTTAGTGGGTGACTCAAATTTGGGCTATCAATCTTTGTAAAGATCAGGCTCAGAAAAAGAGAAAATATGAAAAGAGAGCGAAAAGCTGATTAGAGACTTTACCATATGCATAATGCAAATTTTCCTAGTGATATTTCACATTTATTTAGTCCTGATCATCAATAAATACATAAATACATAAATTACATACAAAACCATTATACATTTCAATAAAAGTATCATCACAATAGAATTAATGAATAGCTGTCAATATGTCAATGCTCAATAAATTACAGTTTAGAAACTGATGGTGTCCATAAATATTGGATTGGATATTGAGTAGTCTCCTGACCATGTTGCAATGTGCGCAAACTTTATTGTCTTCTTTTTTACATAAGACATACGTAGGCTTAGGAAAATCAACACTTTCGTGTGCAAAAAGTGAAGATGCATCTGTCCTGCATGTGTCCTGGAGGTCAGCATGATATATTGCAGTGGTGGATAAAGGCAAATTTTTAAAAGTTTCATTTCCTGACTGCATGTGTCCTTTTTTACAATAAAAAATGATAATATTTTAACACATTGTTTCACAAATCCATTGTTCCTCATCTGTCTGTGATAGTGTTAGCACAAAGAATTTTTATTTCTTACACCTGGGTCTACATGGGAATTTCATGGGCCCAACAAGTGTCCTTTCAACCGTCTTTAGACTTTAAATGCATTAAAATATGGTACAATCAACCAAAACACTGAAATAAGTGTAAGTCAATACACAGAGTACACTGACTGGTACTTGTGATAATTAGGTTTATACAAAAAACAAAATAAAAGTATGTATTTCAGAGTCTCTATCACTTATAACAGGTACTTCTTACAACCTGAATCCTAAAAATCCCAATGAAAATATAAAAATATATGCAAAAAAATAGTTTTACTGATCATGCATTCAGCTTAGGATGGAGATATGGCAAATGTTTGTAGAATTATCTAATTGGGGAAGGGTGATTCTAGACTAACACTTTGCACTGGGCTCTAGGGATGTTTAGGCACAAACCTTTGTTGATAACTACCAACTGTAAAAAGTTGAATTAAGACTCCAATACTTTTTAAGGATTGAATGCCGAGTTTTTCTGTAAATTTTAACTTGTTTAGTTATACTTCTAACTGCCAGAATTGACTTTAAAGGACATATGCAAGGTCCTTTCCCTTTATAAGCCTATTCGCCTAATGTTATGCAAGGACCAATCTTTTCCGGACAGCTTGTAGTCAATGTATGTGGATTGATCATATTCTTTTTTTGTGCTAATTTGTTCAATAAATATCAGACTTAAATGATTTTACACTGATGTCCCTGAAGACAAAATGTGAAATAAACTCATGAACAAGGCTTAATGCTTCTCTCATATATACTGCGGAAGGAGAGGATATTACAAAGCCAATGAAGACGTGACCAGCATACAGATCTCTTGAAGTAGATGAAAGTAATAATAAAACACACAGACTAGGAAAGTGCTTTGGGGATCGATATGTAATGGAAAAAATGCATTTATTAGTGCATGAACATGAGCTCCCATGTAAAGTAAATCATTTATAAATTATTTTATAAGTATATCCTATATAAAAGATGTAAGAAACAGATCTGTTTTAACAGAAGCAAAAAAATGTTTGTGTGTATAGATGATGAAAAATACTAGAAAAAAGGTCTGAAGTACAAAAAATGCTGCTATGTAAAGGAATGGAGAAATGCTCCACAGTTAACCATATTTCCAAACGGCTGCAGCCGAGGTGTAAGTCTTCACACAACAACTGTGCAGGCAAATGCAACTTTTGGGAACCAAGCCACAATCTGTTGCAGCTGTGTGTAAAAATTGTCTCCAACCTCCCCTATTCATTTAAAAGGGGGAGATTTGGGCCTGTAACAGAATATTAAGGATCGCCACACGTCTGAAATGGCTCTTCTTGTGTTTGGTTTGCACTAACTTTTTTTTCAATCTCTTATAGTGTTATACTTTGGAGACGTTTTTGTGTAAGCATGGCTTCCTTACACTCTAAATCCTAAGATCTATAACCCCAAACTACTCTTTCAAGATTATTTGCAATATAGAAAAACTTTAAAAAGTTCCATAAAATTATAATTCTCCCTTACTATACAGTATGTTTTAAATGGTCATATGTCAGGCATGTTTCCATTATATTGATACCTCTGAGGACTATATCACCTTGGAACTTCCTCCAGAAGTTGCTTGGGGTTCCTTGAGCAATGAGCAATTTGTGTCTCTCAGGTCAGTTTAAGTGACACCAATGATCATTTTGGCTATTATTGGGTGACATTCTTCCCACTGGCTAGTAATGGAAGAGGTGATCTTCCCACTGACCACCACACTAATATACTGTGAGCTGTGGATATAGTAATTATTATTTTCATGGGATCCTCCATGTTAAGAATTTGAGAAAGGCTCCCCCAGGCTCTAGTTTATGTCTTTGGTAAATTTCAGTGCTATTTCAATGCCATGATACATCACAGGTTGAACTAAGTAGGCTTTAATCACACGCAAATATCAGGAAGATTGGCAGGTAGAGTTTGAGAGCCTTGAACAGGTGACAGATCTGACTGGAAATGGGTCTGATTAATTAACGCTCTCCAAGGCTGGAGATAATACACTTTCATCAGTAAAGCTGGGTGATCCAGCAAACCTGGAATAGATTTTGGAAAAGTAATTTGCTTTTTGCTAGCAAAATCTATCCTAGACCAGATCCATTCCAGGTTTGCTGGATCACCCAGTTTTACTGATGTAAGTGTATCCTCTTCAGCCTTGGAGAGCTTTAATAAATCAGGCGCAATCAGTGAACCTGGTATAGGAGTATGTAAGGAAAGAATCTGTTACTGCTTCATACGGGCACTGAAAACACAATACTCAATCTGCTGTTCCTAACACTCGTGTTCCAGTCAATAAAAAAAGAGCTGATTTAGAACAAAGATGGTTACATCTGAACCATTTAACAAAATTAAAGACTTCTGCTAACTGGATTTAGTCTTTAATGTATTAAGAAAGATATATAGATTCTGTTCTTTACCTTCAGACCTGGTCAAAAAATACAAAATATATTTAAGCATGAGACACAATGCTAGTAACTAGGAAGACAAACACATCACTCAGCAGTCTCCTCTTTAAATAAAACATCTCAGAATTTAACACAAGTGTACCAATATTTCTTTTATGAGGAGATGGTTTATTGTTGACCAAATCCAAATGTTAGGGTTTATAGGTCACCTTGCTTGCAGTGCTGTGAATCTATTAAAGGAATACACTGTATGTGTCTGTGTATATAAATACGGTGGTACCTTGGTATAAGTCCTTCATTCGTTCCAGATCCTTGGACTTATACCAAACAATTTTTTCCCATAAATAAAAGGAAAATTATTAATCTGTTCCCATGAAAAAAATCCTATTGTTACTGGCATATTATGCATTGATGGGGCTGTATAAAATATTTTAAACACTGCTTACTACTAAAATGAATAAATACAAAAGCAATTAGATGAAATAAATGAAAATGTAACCTCACTTTACCTTACTGAGAAGAGTCGAGTGTCTACTAGGATAATGCTGAGAAAGGAGGAGGAGGAGATGTTATGTAATTCACAGAGAGTTATAGCACGGGTCGTTCACTGAATGGTAGCAACTGGTGTACTGGCGCTCATGGGCAGTCGTGAGAGGTAAATAAGGGTAGCGCACGGTGTTATGACTCATTTTGACACATACAAGTTCTAGCAAAAAGGTTGTATACCAAGCAAAATTTTTCGTGTCCAAAGCAGATTTATATCGAGGTACCACTGTATATATATATATATATATTTATACCGGTATATATATATATATATATATATATATTCATTAAACAACCTTGCCAGCCAAAAGGCAATGCAGCAATGCATATCAACCACTCAGAAATCCACCAATCATTTAATGTTTTAACTGATCAATATAAGGGTGTAATTGCTTTTAACAATGCTTTTAAAATATTTTAACTCTGGCTCATTTTCTTTTTTTTTTTTTCTTCAGTTTTGATCTGGCATTGTCTCTAGGAGTAATTATTCTCCACCACAAGTAGTTTCCATCTTCTAGGTCTAGTAATGACAAGCTTTATTAAACCCACTTCTTGTGCGTTCATCATGGCAGCCCTCTTTCATTCTAATACTGTACTTCGAAGCCCCCACACTTTACTTTGCATGCTGTCAATCTCCGTGAAATTTCAAATTTTGAATTGTTTAGAAAAATCTCTTAGCCATGATTGCTCGCAACTTACAATGCCAATTGAAGGTACCCCAAAGAACTGCATAGTAGAGGACCTGCTTAGAACTAAATTCTGCAGAAATGCTATGACGGAGCTAAGATTCGTCATCTGTTGCTAAAGGATTTCTGTTACTGCTGAGAGGAAGTTGTTTTACCAATTTTTATTTGGATTTAAAAATATAAATAAAACAGAACATATATGCGGTTTGAACATTTCTTCTATCATTGAGAAATTGTAGAGTGATTTGGTAATTGTGAAGATGGATGAAAAGATTGAAGGAACTTTGATCTGCCATACCAGCATAATACTTGTGTAGGAAAAGCTGTGTGTTGGAGCAACGAGTCTGATGAGAATTCCCAGAGCCTGCAGATTTATAACCTGAAAGTGCTTTTGACCATAAGTGTAATAGTTTGGTCTTGGAGGTCCGGTGAGTGCAGAAGTGTGACGGTAATAAAGGTTGTCCGCACCATTTCTTAAAGGGACAATTGCATTCCATTGGACTAATATATGTTGTTTTAATTTCTTGCACTTAAATCGAACTGCATATTAATTAGAATAATAGCGTCTATGTTTTACATGAAGAATGCTACTTGATTTAAAATCGTATAGACATTATAACACTCAGGTAATGGTTCCTGAAGGAACAGAGAAACTTTTAAGCAGGTTCAGGAGTTCATGTGCGCAGGAGTTACATTGTCTTCAGTGGCTTGCTCTATGGCCTGTACAATGTAAAGCGTAAAGAAAAAAGCTATTAGGAGCCAGGTAATTATTTGTTTTGCAATTTGTCAATCAGTACTACTTTCTGGTGCTATTCTCCCCAGATTTTAGTTTAATTCCAGTGATATTACTATCGTGCTGCTTACAATTCTCCTTGCGGGAGAGGAAAATGTGTCTGGGGACACCCAAAGAAAAACTCTGGAGTGAACTTGTCTAATAAAATAAATGGGAAGTTCAAACATGGACAGTCCATGTAAACATTAATCTCATCATAATAAGAAATAACTTCAGTATTTAAATCTCATAACAGAGTGGTAATGCTTGATTATCTAATGGCTGAGGATATTATCACACTGTATGTTGTACTGAATTCACAAAAACTTAGGTATACTACTTGGTATAATTTATCCTTCCCAGGCACTACTAATCCTCAGTTACAGAAAATGTCCTTTCATATTTACTCACATTAAAAAAATGTTGTTTAAACCTGCAGGAAATTTTCATAAAGGGTCTTTTTATTTGATAATACAGCTCCGGTACCATTTCCCAATACTTATTATTTTTTAAGACCTGAAAATTATTAACATAATCATTATGACCTATTTCAAGGAATGTAATATTTACCATTTTTCTGCATGTAAAATTAAATATTTTATTTGCATATTCTTCTTATAAACATCAAAGTGCGCATTAAGAAGCCAATTAAGTGAAAAGAAAATTGGGAAAACACATTTAATCAAAGTCATTGCAAGCAAAGTCCAGGGCATTTAAATGTCCTCAGTTCTAAACTGCACTCCTTGTCGAATTTATCAAAATCATGTTCAGAAGAACTAATATTAATGTAAATTATAAAGATATAAATGTTAGTATGATATTGAATGAATACATTTTATTAGATTTTGTGAGGATCAGAAAAAATAGGCAATTTTTCAAAATTACTAGAAAAACAAATAAAGCTAGCACACAGAATGTTAAACAAAATGAAAAAATGTGGTTTTATATTATTGACTAGTTACAGAAGGTACATTCTGAAATGACATCTATTAGGTATTTTTTCTGAATGTAAACATAGGAGAGTATTTGCTTTTATCAGTGTGGTTTTACATATGTCTCCAATTTAAAGTGTATGTAAATCCAACAAAATCTATATTTGTATTATGTTTATTATCGGGCCTTAATATATAGAGTTGTCTTCAACATTATTTTTTTAGAGGCTGTTTTTGTGTCAGTGTGTAGAGTTGGCAGGCATCATCATTATCAGAGATGAGCGAATTTCTCAAACATTCGATTTGGCCGGTTCGCCAAATTTTCTGAAAAGATTTGCTTCGATCTGAATTTATTTGCGGCGGTGTGCTTTGTGGTGGCTGAAGTGCATGCAAAGTTTCCTGGCCATTTTTATCATGTCTTGCAGATGGGTGGAAGACTTAAGGAACCGCTCGACAACCAAATTGAACACGTGTGCCATGCAGGGTGCATGGCTCAGACTTCCTCTCCAAAAAAAAAAAAAGGAGAAAATGAGGATGGAAAGTATCCTCCCTTTGGGATGTCTTACAGTCTTATTCAGTCCTGTACATGATTATGCAATCAAATATACATACACACAAGACACAAAAAAAAGAAAAAAAAGTGGTGAATCTACGGATCACAATATAAAAGTAGGGTCAATTAGAATTTCATGAAAAAAAGACAAAGAATAGTACTAATACAGTTGTAGCAGCCTTCGATCAAGATCAGGGGTGTCATGGTGGTTTAACCAAGGGGACCATATCTTATAAAACTTAGGTATGGTATCCTTGACCATAGCTGTCATCTTTTCCAACATCATAGTATCTGACATACGAGATATAATTGCGAAAAGGATAGAGTGGGTTTTCTCCAGGCTGCTGCTATAGTTTGACGGGTGGCTCAAAAAATAATAAAGTATTAAGTTTACTCTGTTGCTTTGACCAAGTTTTATTGGGCAAATGCAAAAGTGCTTCCCATGGGTTTTGTCTGATAGATAAATTCAGGACTGACCTGATGTGATTATAAACCATGATCCATACTTTCCGAAATTTTGGACAGTCCCACCATATATGGTAATAAGTACCCGAGGCTTTGCAACCTCTAAAACATTGCGCCGCTTCATTAGGTGCATCCTATCCGGGGTCAAATACCATCTAAATAGTATCTTGCATGCGTTTTTCTGAGCAGTAATAATAGATGAACATTTTGCAATTGCTCGCCAAATAGCTTCCCAAATCTTAGGATCAGTTACCGATTTCAGCTCCTTCTCCCATTTAGAAATATAATGTGGATACCTGTTGTTCATTCTGATCAGTGTTCCATAAAGAAAGGACACTAGACCAAAAAAGCAAGGGTTATGTAAACAACGAGATTCGAAAGGTGTTATTTGTTAACGGGACCCTGTATGATTTTTTAATATAGATTTCAAACAATGACTAATCTGCATATAACAGAACAGTTCATTAGAAGGTGGATTCCATTGTTCTTGCAGATGAGAAAAAGTTTTAATTCCGGCAGGAGAGAATAGTTCATAGATATAACAAATTGGCTTAGATGCCCACCAACTAAAGGCTTTAGTATTTGTATAAAGTGGCTCAAATGTAGGGCAATTTATAATCCCTGTTAAGGGTGTATGATTAGAAATCAATCCTTCAGGAATTTTTAATTTATCATAAAGACCCAAAGCGTGTGATAGTGTGGGGTCAGCTATTAATAGTCTAATATCGCAACTAGGGGGGGCTAGTTGTGCTGCTAAGTAGTATTTATAAAGATTTGGTACTGATAGGCCACCTAGTATTTGAGGACGATATAATGTATGTTCAGAGACCCGCGGTTTAATGGGATACCAAATAAAATAAAGGACCTTAGGTTGTTCTAATTTAAGCGTTTGTGAGGAAACTGGGATAGGAAGTGTACAGAAGATGTACAGTAGTTTAGCAAGATATGACGTTTTAACAGCATTTATTTTACCCAACCATGAAAGCTGAAGATTTTGAGAGAGTTCCTTAAAAAATGGAGGATAAATAACTTGGTAAATAGATGACAAATTAGATGTGAGTTTAACACCTAAATATGTGATAGTATGTTGCCATTGGAAAGCAAAATGATGGCGCAGTATCTCCACTGTTTGTGGCAATAATGTAATATTCAAAGCTTTAGATTTACTGTGATTTACATGTAGACCAGAAAGTGTGGCAACGGACTTTAGTAAGACGCATAATCTGGGCAGCGTTGTTATTGGTGATGTAAGAGTCAGCAGATTATCATCTGCAAACAACATAATCTTTTGCTCTAGTTCTTGGGATTTTATCCCTTTAATGTCTGAGCATGTTTGTATAGCAATTGCTAATGGTTCTACCGCTAAGATAAAAATAATGGATGAAAGGGGGCAACCCAGTCTTGTGCCTCTTAAGATAGAGAATGAGGCTGATTCAAAGCCCATATATCAAACTGTCGCTGTAGGGGTAGAATACAATGCTGATATCCAATGTAGGAATTCCTCCCCGAACCGTTATTTTTTAAGTACATAGAACATATATTGCCATGATACCGAGTCAATTGCTTTAGGAACATCTAAGGACAAAAACATACTTTGCATTCTTTTAGAACGGACTATATGAAGAATCTGCAAAGCTCTATGTACATTATCTCCTGCCTGATGTCTCGGGACAAAGTCCTACGTAGTCACCATGGATTAATTTATCTATTAACTGGTTAAATCTGTTGGGCAAGATTTTAGCTAAGATTTTCACATCCACATTTAATAATGGGATTGGTCTAAAATTGGTCCAAGAGTGTGGGTCTAGTGAAGGTTTAGGTATGATGGCAATAGGTGCTCTTAAAGACTGTGGTAGGAAATTAGTGCCTCTTTTTAAGAAGTTAAAGAGGGAACATAGATAGGGTGAAATCACATCGGTCATTTTTATATAAAACAGTGGGGAAACCAGTCTGGCCCTGGGCATTTATCAGGAGTCATATCTTTAATGGCCAATCTGACTTCCAATTCCATAACATCTTTTTGCACAAGTTCTAAATCTGTGTGTTGCAATCCAGGTAATTGAATGTTAGTAAAGAATTCCTCCACCTTTTGTTGATCCAAAGTCAGAGAAGTTGAATATAGCTCAAATATTTAAAGTTAGAAGGCTTTTACAGGGGACCCCCAATGGGCTGTGAAATTAAGAATTTTCCTTGCTTCCATAATTTCTTCCAAGACACATAAAATGGCCTCTTCCACCACACATTTTCCACTTTCATCAGACATTTGCTGGTCGATCCATGCCATTTTGATGCATTTGGATTGTATAGGTCCTCTCCAATGACTAGAATAAATCTCCAGAATTTTGGCCTATTGACATTATTGGTGTCCACATTTGGCACATTTGGAAATTGTATACTAGTTCAGATGAATAGCCCCAGAATTCTAGCAACACTACTCTGTATGTTGGCCATTGGACTACCTATAAAGTCTATTATATAGTCAGGCTAATGGTCATCCAACAGTTTTTGCCCATTGTTTTTTGTATTGTGTACTTTTAAAATATTCTGCTTGTTGCAGTTTATGTAAAGCATATAATCTAAATGGTATAAATAGCAAATTTGTAAATAGCTTCTTTGTAAAGATCCCTATCCCTGGAAAATGGAGAAAGCTCCAAAAAA
>NC_092862.1:121515409-121538805 GCF_032062135.1 Pyxicephalus adspersus | reverse complement strand
AAGGGAGACAGTAATTGGAGGCAGTTGCTATCAGAAGAAATTGGCTTCTCAAGTTCAAATAGTGCAGTTGGAGTGCCCACTGCAGCTCATATTAATGTAAACCAGAAGAATGAAATGATCCTCCTAAAGTTCCTATCTCCGAAGTTCCTCCTAAGTAGAAATGTTACTCGCAAGGAAGATTATCCTAGTTGATCTTACAAATATCATAACATGAGAAACTGAATATCCTAATTTTCACCAGTATAATAGGTACTTTATTTCTCTATTCCAAAGCTAACCACAACAGTTACAATTTGATTGTATGTGTGTGTTTCACTTAAATATAGTAAAAGAAAGGAAGGGAAAATGCCTGCCTAAAGGAATATTAAAACCTATAGGCAATCAGGTAGGTATTTCCAATATGTACAGCCTTTCAAACACTTAAGATAATGTTCAGGTCTTGGGAAACATCTGCTACAAATGATTATACAGTAAGATCAGTATACTACAGAAAAATTTAAATAAAGAATGTGGTATATCCATGTGACCCCCACCACCATATAGGGCACATTTTTTTCTTAGTGATAGGACATAAAAATGCAGACCGAAAATACCACAAATGATTATATTTATATATTATAAGTTATATCAATAAAAAATGTTGACATAGGCAGGCAAATGGGGCTATTACAAATATACCATGTTCTGTATGGGCAGTAAAATTAAGGCCAGATGCTTTAAAAAAGAGCAATTAGTTCTTGTTTAAGTGATCTTATACTGTATATATCATACACAATGTATTCTTCCTAAATACAGATGTAGAGACCCCACAAATTATATTGTGCTATGATCATTATAAGTCAATATTTATTATTATATAATATGCCATAATTTATAACATCATTACAAGAAATCATTAGGTTACTTTATGATTTTGTTAACATTAAAAGCCAAATGATTAGCTCAAAGGGATCAATTGTGATTTTTATGGTATTATGAACATCCATTAATAATAATGACACATTTCAGTCCTGCAGGGTATTAGAAAGCATCCTCATTGTGGTGTAGGCAGTAATGATTGAACTGAATTCAGTTGTAATTAGGAATACAAGGTCAGATATCTGTGGCTAGAAGCTCTTTAAATTTTACTGCAGAATTAATTTAGGAAAGGCCCATAAAACTTGCACTGACCTATGCAATTTTAATTTAGTTTAGGCGTGTATTGTACAGGAATAGATGTAAAAGGAAAACACACCTGTGCTGATCTGTAAATGACTAATTTTGTTTGTAGGGATCTTTACATAGCCATACTGACCAAAGATAAGCAAATGTTTTATCAAACTTTGCCTGTCTGCTGACGTTGCTTCACCAGTGCATTAATGCACCATAGTCATTTCCTTGCTTTGGCCATGAAGTGAAGGAGGTGCATAGGGAAAGTTTTATTTACTTCCTTTCATAGAAAACAACAACATAGGCATCTATTTGCACAGATTCACTATGTCTAACCCTTATAAAAACTTCTTGTTGCCTGCAAGAAAGGCTTCAAATGTTGCAGTGCTTATAGTCTGAAATGAGCTCCAGTTATGATAAAGTGTCTAAAGATACATCCGAGGAGGTATTTACCTTCCAATTCAATGTTCTTGTTAAATTATTTAACAAGTGTATATTGACTGGATGGTAATAGAGATTATAACTAGGGATGAGCGAGAATGCCTCAGGAGGATTCACCAGGGATTCACAGAATTCCCTGGGAATCCTCCTGTTTACGATCCCCGGGGCACTAGAGGTGAATTAACCTCTAGTGCTCGGGGATCGCAGTGGAACTGCAGAAGAACTCTCAAGGAAGAAACTGCGATCCCCGGTTAATTAACCTCTAGTGCCCCCGGATCGCAGTGGATTCTCAGAGCTGCAATCATTCTTGCAGCTCTCCAGGCCAAAGCATAGATTTTTAGGCTGATGTCAGAATTTCGGTCAGAAAATGTCAGAATAACAGTCACACCTTAAACCAGGGAAATATAAAAGCATGCATAATCACAGGTATATATTCATTAACATATCTTTATTTTTTGTTAATCCCAGTGGAAAAGTGAAATAACCTGAATTTGACTTGGTATCAGAGTTTAGAGAAGTAAAAGAAGAAGAAGAAGCAAAATAAGCCAATCAGTTGTGCTAAGATTGTGCTATATGGAAGGGAATACAAAGAGATCATCAATGTGCTTGTTTTCTTTTTACTGTCTAGTTATATTGTAGGCTTTGGGAATAGTAATAATAAATTAAACTGCATCAGAGAAAGTTTAGGTTCCCTGTTTGTAGACAGATGTAATATGCAGAGTTCTAGCTCCAAGGTCAAACTCAAACTCCATGGACAGAATGTCAAACCCTTAGGCAGCTCATATATGTATTTCAGCTGTTTATTTAGCCGTTTGCCTTAAAGCAGACCCATGTTCATCATTTCTACTTCATATAAGGGAGAGATAACCCTTTTACATAAGGTAAATATGTGTTTTTTTATTCTTTTTTTTAACAATTTTAAGTGAAGGCCCTCCCACTCTGTTTTTAGCATTGCATCAGAAAGAACGAATAGGAAGCCCGCAGCCTTCTGGGATCATCATGTATCCCAGGAGGTTGCAGGCTGCTCCTTCTGTGCATGCCCCATCATCTTCTACTATAAAAAAAATACAGATCTCACACATGCTTAGTGAGATTGGCACTTTTTTTCACACATTTTTCAGAAGTGCGTCACACAATTTAGTGCCTGAGGAATGTGAGATCGTGTGATTCCAGCAAAAGAACCAGGAGTAAGAGAAAGAAGGTGGCTGGGCCTTACGTAGTCTCAAGTAGTTACATACTAAGTTACATACAAGACTGTCTTTCAAAAATTAGGGAAGATGTAGCTGGGCAGTTAGGCAATAAATTTAACCTATAGCTTTGAATGGAACAAATGTCCCGGTTTATATCCATTCCTGCATTCCCCACCCTATCCCCAATGTCCTTTAATAAAATTAGCTAACAAGATCAATTCAAGGTGACTCTTTAATATATGCATTAGGACATTATGCAAGAAACCCATTATTCTTTCTTTGACTGTCAGCAGATTGAGATGCAAAATACCAATGCTGATGTACATGTGTATACTATAACCACATACCCGTTTAATGAAACAGTAATGCTCACAAAGGTATTATGGATGAATGTGATTATATTCAATGGAGGAGTCAGGGAGAGGGCATTCAGATCAATAAAGCAGATATTGGACATGAAAAACTCTATAAATTACATGACTATGATATGAATCTGTTGTATAAAGCATAGGAAATGATTGTCAGTGTGTTCCATGAGCAAGATGTAGCTTCTTTATTGGCTCTTTACTCATTTTCTCATCTTTCCTCATTTATATTTTAGATTATACATATGAGATGCTGAGATTATATAGTTTACAGAAAAGCAAGATTCCTTCCACTGATACTGCCTAGTATTTAGAGAAAACAAGGAGAAATCCATGTCGGATGATGTCAGCATGGCAATGCAATTTCTTCATAATATCATTGTCAGTAGATGCCCTTTGTATACCACAATGAATGTATGGGTCCTATTTATTGTAGCTGCCCAAAGCAATGGGTCTAATTTATTAAAGCTCTCCAAAGTTGGAGAGGATACACTTTTATCAGTGAAGCTGAGTGATCCAGCAAAACTGAAATGGATCTGGATTCAATACATTTTTCTAGGAAATAGCAAATGACTTTGAAGAAATCCATTCCAGATTTGCTGGATCATCTAGCTTCACTGTTGAAAGTGTATTTTCTCCAGCTTTGGGGAGCTTTAATAAATCAGGTCCATTGGATAATGTTATCAATCACCAGATCCATTCCAAGTTTGCTGGATCACCCAGGTTTGTCTTCTTCAGCGTTGGAGACCTTTAATAAATCAGGTTTGCTTCATTTAAGTGTGTTCATTACTATACCTACTAATAATATTAATTTAGATATAAATTCTGAATGATCACATTTTGCTTAAGCACTGAGTGTTATAGATGGATTTTTTTTTTAATTTTGACAAATTTTGCAAAAACATTATATTGTGACTAAAATTGCTGGTGGTAGAGGAAGTATGTTCCCAGTAAAAAGTTTTCAAAAAGCCTGTAGTTTTTTTCATAAAAATAGGATTTGCTCATCAAGTTTGAAAAATTGCCTTGCCATTCCTAGTAAAAAACAATTGTCCTTTTTTAAGCTGAACCCCAACCTTACCTTACCTTTTTGCAGACTTGTAGATAGTCTGTTTCTGTGCTGGAAGTGATTAGTCCCATTTCCTTGTATATTCTGACTTCCATGCAACAAGTTTAAGAAGCTGTAGCAGATACTGTTATTACCATTATTGATTTATACAGCACTATCATCTTCTTTGGAGCTGTACAAAATAAAATATAAACATAGATGCATATTAAAGAGGTGGTAAATTACATATATGTATCTGCTATGCCACAGTTATTTTTCTAAAGCCTAAAAGTGTATTCTTTAGTAAATAAATCTACTTTAATGTTTTATTTAAAAAAAAAAAATGATAAAAACGTGTGTACCTTTTTAAATTCATCATCTTTCTGCTATAAAGAACTGTTACACAAAAAAGAATATGATCTGCCTCAGGGAAGAAGACTGGCTGCTGTTACATCTCTAAAACAACTGCCTGGGAAGCAAACTGACCACACTAACATGGATATATGGTTTTGCACTTGGCCGGATAAAAAAAAATGTAAAGCAACGTAAGTTGTAGCAACATCTGGTATTTAAAAAACAAACAAACAAGGAAAGATTATTAAGCAAGGTTCACCAAAATCAATGGTCCTGGTTTATTAAAGGTCTCCAAGACTAGTTAGACAAGTTAGACTATCATAGGAGAACCTGGGTAACAAAGCAAATTTGGAATAGGTTTCTTAAAAATCTTTGCTATGATTAGTCAAATGTTTTCAGTCCTGAACCAGATCCATTTCAAGTTTGTTGGACCACGCTGGTTACCCCATGATAGTCTACCTTCCCCAGTCTTGGAGGGCTTTAAATCAGGCCCATTGTATACATACTGTACATACTCAAATGGGCAATAAATATGTATGGGTTGACATACAGTTTAGGTCTAGGGGAGGATTGAATGGCATGGTTGACCTATAATTTTTTTTACTTAAAAAGGCCCCCTCCTAGGGAAACTCTACATTGGTACCACTGGGCTGCTTCAATAGATTATGGTAGCTGAGAAAAAGAAGAGGAGAATATATCTAAAATAGGAGAAAATATATAAGTAACAAATATGTCAAATAGACAGGTTAATTAGCTACCTTCTCTTATCTAGTGGAAGAGTATTTCTTTGTTCTGCCCATCACTATACATCACTGGTATAGACAAATGAAGACAAATTATTTGCAGTAAATAAATAATAATTTTCAGACCAATTAACTAAAATTGGATAATTTCCCACAGTAGACCTGAAGATCTCTTACGGCACAGTGGTTGAAAGTCACTGGTTTAGGGAATGTATGCTTATGAGGGAAGACCTGCTGAATTACAAAAGGTTTTCATGGGTCAAAGTAGTCTTCCGGCAAATGTTGAACTCGGAAAGGAAGTTGGATGAATGGTGAAACATCTTTACTGCTAGAAAAAAAAAAATATGTGAAATATGACTTGTTACTACTAACATTTCTGAAACAATAACTGCAGTTTTGTTCATTCTAAGATTGAAGTAACAAATTGAAATAACATCTAAAATGTTATAAAGATTAAATAAAATGAAACCTGTGTTTTTTTTAGCTTTCTAGTCACTGTTTTGTAAACAGACAAAAGCAAGAATCAAAATATAACACTTCTAAATAGCAAAGAACACAAACAGCAAAACCAAAATAAAAATGTTGAAATAGACATACAGTGAACAGGGGAATTGCTAGAATTTTCTAGGTATCTAGACATAAATAACAGGTTTCTATAAGCACATATTTTGATGTGGAATGTAAACCTTTATATATAACCATTTGTTTACTATAAGTCCATAGCAATGGGAGATCACCTTTTAACACTGAAAATAGGAATATTTCATCATAAGAAGTTCCTAGCTGGAACAGAAGCATCACACAGAAAGTTTAGGGGCATATTTACAGTATAAACGTGAAAACTATCTGATTTGCTATTATTTTTTATTATTATTTGTATTCTACTTAACCATAAAAGGGGTTCAATGCTTTTTAAACATTTATTATGTTCATTCTACTGAGTTTGCTCACTTTTAAGATATCCCAATGTTTTCATTTTCTTTAAATGAAAAAGTAAAATAAATGTAAATACAGGTTTACACATCAGGAGAACTTGCAAACTCCTTCCAGATGAGGTTCTGGATCGGATTTGAAGTTAGGACCCAGCGCTGCAGAATGCTAGCCACTCACTCATCCGTGCCACCCAGGACCCATAATTTTCAACATTGTTGGTAAGAAGAGGCTCATGATTCCTAAGAGAGTTGGTGATATTGATGTAACATTGGAAGATAATTTTGTGATGATCAACTGTGATGATACCTCCCTCACCAACCATTCCTCTGCCTTTTGTAACATAACCACTGGCTTTGTTTACAGCTGAAATCAATATTTTACTTGCCCATGGGTGGTGTCAGATAAGTAGGCCTTTCCTGAGGCCACCACTGAAGTAGAGAGAGAGTTCAACAGTCTGGATAAAACAGGCCGCGGTCCATGGCTCTGGCCGGTGTCCCCCCAAGCCAGGAGAAGGACCCTGCTGAGGGGCTGCACCGACCAGAGCCGCAGACCATGTCCCCTGTACAAATCCCGAACTTGAGAAACAACCTGCCCAGTCCCCTATTGCAGGCTCAGATCTGCAATGGGATAGTGGGCGGGGTTATGCCATTATGACATCACTGAACGTAGCATAACCCCACCCACTCTCCCATCGGCCTGGCCCCTCTGCCAAATTTTAGATCAGATTGTGGCTCAGAAGTGCGTCACACAATTTAGTGCCTGAGGAATGTGAGATCGTGTGATTCCAGCAAAAGAACCAGGAGTAAGAGAAAGAAGGTGGCTGGGCCCAGTGTCAAGCCAGTGTCAGGACAGCGCGGAACCGACTCAACTAGGATCGGAAATGGATCGACAGGTTTCCATCTTGTAAAATGTAGTATTTATTTTTTTTCATGACTGCTCTGCTTTAAGTTCAGCTTTACAGGACATGTTTGTTTTGTCTATGCAGGGCATGGTGACCAGTTTGGCGACCAGCAGCTCATACTTATATGTCTTTTGATCCCGACCAGCTTGATTACCCACAGGTGTGAAGAAGGTGCTTAACGCCTTCAGGTCTGGAGGAGTGTGTGGCTCAAATTCATAAGAAAGTAGTCTTAAGTAGTCTCAAGTAGTCTCTAAGTTACATACAAGACTGTCTTTCAAAAATTAGGGAAGATGTAGCTGGGCAGTTGGGCATTAAATTGAACCTATAGCTTTGAATGGAACAAATGTCCAGGTTTATATCCTTTCCTTCATTCCCCACCCTATCCCCAATGTCCTTTAATAAAATTAGCTAACAAGATCAATTCAAGGTGACTCTTTAATATATGCATTAGGACATTATGCAATATTCGAAAGGCAAGTACATCCTTTACAAAACTTTAATACAGCATATCAAAGAATGAAACAGAAAATGTAACCTTAATTTGTCTTCTTAAAATGGGAAGAGATCTCTAAACTTCCACATAACTTGCCTTTGTTCAGGTGGTGACCTTTTGTCTGAATAAAAGAATACACGGTAGCTCTGGCTTGTCTTTGAATATCATTCAATGAATCATTCTTTTTTCATCATTAAGAACAGGGTCAGGTTATCTTGAGCGCTCATATCATTTAACCTCTGTCGAGTATCACAAATGCTTTCTATTGCAAAACACACCTCACCCTGTGAAATTATATTTGGTCATTGGGTTGCTTTGGATTTTTTTCATATAAATTGAGGAGAGATAGCTGTAAAGTTAACCTGTGCTCTGACGTTAGACAAGGCATTGGAAAGTTTATATTTTCTTTGTTGCTTTCGGATGGCTGTCTGCGCACCATGCCTGGCCTTTTTGATGCCACGAGTAGCCTTTATAAACAGAGAGCACCCTGGAAAGTTATTAGCTCCATACATTTTTGCGTGATGTGTCTTGCTTCACTTTTGAAACTCTTGGATCCTATGGTCCCATAAGCTCATAAATAGTGTAATATTGTTTTATATTTTTGTTGAATATATATTGTTTCTGCTTATCTTTAGTGTACAAAATATCTTACAATTTGTTTTTTTTTTTCTGCATACTGTAACTTAATAATAGGAACATGTATATTAACTAACAGTAATCTCAGAAATACAGACCCAAACGCAGGTTCCATTGCTAAGATTAATAATATATTAAATCTTGGAACACTTAGCCAAGATGCATCTGATTGAAATTAAAAATGCTGATATTATCAGTCGTCTAAATGCTGTCCTTATTGATCAAACTGCGTCTTTCTTTGTGATCCATTGTGTAACCTTTTCCAGCGTCCTCATGTCCTAAATTGGAAAGACGCTTACCATTCTTAATACATTTCCAAGACAGAAAAGGTATTTTGAGCTCTGGCAATCACCTTTATTCACTGGAAGATCAACTATTTCTTTCTCCTTTTATTGTAAATTCAATATAGGGACCACTTCTTTACCATAATATGTATACATGTATCAATCTTCAGTCTTTTATAAATCCATCTTCTTATCGTGATATTCCAAGTAAAGAAGGCAGGAGAAGGGATATTTAGCAAAATGTATTTGAAATTAAAAAAATAAAACCATTAACTCCACAGCACTACAGATGGCTTTAGGGTCTATTTATAAAGCAAAAGTTCCAACAATCCCTAAAACATTCCCTGGTGGAAAATCTTCTAGATCTATGTTTTTCAATGGCAATAGTTTATTCTCCACCAGGGAATGTTTCAGAGAATGTCAGATTCACAGATTTATAATAAACTCATTAACATCTTAACAATAATTGGCAGATGTACCTCCACTTAGCCCATTCTGTCTATTACAGACTTTTTATAGGTAGGTGAAATCGGCAAAACATGGAGATGGAAGAAAACTTGCCCATTGTTTCAAGATGGTAATTCACGGTGCTTTGGGCAGCAACTTAGGACAAGATCACAGTGGTGAAGGTTACAAAGAGAGAATAGCCTGGATTGAGGCAAAATAGTTTGATTTGCATAAGAAGATTAGCATTGTGTAAAGTTTGATGTTATTAGTTTTATAATTGATGTGTCCTTATGGCCAAGTTTAGACTTACAATGGTAACAAGGGTTCCTGTGTGGCTTCCAACAGCTGGCACCTTTTTGGCCATTTAGCCCCCCATACAATTGGGGTAGTTGTTGAGGATGTTACATGTTGTTTGAACAGGAAGTCAGTGGTGTAAGAACGAGGTAGCGGCACCACAGCCTCACCGTCAGTCTGAACTTTGTGCTTTGAGATTTGATATATTGTTAATGTAATTTTTGGAATCATTGAAATAATTTATGTAGGATTGTTTAGGGCTCATCCGTGCCACCCAGGACCCATAATTTTCAACATTGTTGGTAAGAAGAGGCTCATGATTCCTAAGAGAGTTGGTGATATTGATGTAACATTGGAAGATAATTTTGTGATGATCAACTGTGATGATACCTCCCTCACCAACCATTCCTCTGCCTTTTGTAACATAACCACTGGCTTTGTTTACAGCTGAAATCAATATTTTACTTGCCCATGGGTGGTGTCAGATAAGTAGGCCTTTCCTGAGGCCACCACTGAAGTAGAGAGAGAGTTCAACAGTCTGGATAAAACAGGCCGCGGTCCATGGCTCTGGCCGGTGTCCCCCCAAGCCAGGAGAAGGACCCTGCTGAGGGGCTGCACCGACCAGAGCCGCAGACCATGTCCCCTGTACAAATCCCGAACTTGAGAAACAACCTGCCCAGTCCCCTATTGCAGGCTCAGATCTGCAATGGGATAGTGGGCGGGGTTATGCCATTATGACATCACTGAACGTAGCATAACCCCACCCACTCTCCCATCGGCCTGGCCCCTCTGCCAAATTTTAGATCAGATTGTGGCCCCTGAGTGAAAAAGTTTGCCAACCCCTGGTCCATGCTGACAGGAATAGTCCACAAAAACATATACAATGTCTACAGGGGTCTTGTTCCCCAAGGTGGAAATAATATATTATGCACCGAAAATTAATGTTTGAAGCTTATTGGTAATGAATGATATTGAAAAAACAACTCTTTAAAACAATGCAACAAAAGTTGAGAAACCCATAAAAGACATATAAGAAGACATAAGTGACAAATTCAGACAAACAGCACAATATGCATTTCTGCTTCATTTTAACTTTATTGAAAATGACTAAAATATAAATGTATTTGGAAAAATATGTAAACATTATGGCACTTTATGCTGTAATATATATTGAGGATTTTTTGTAATGTAAAGGCATTTTCTTTTATAGTCGTTTTTAATTATGCAGAATATATTTTACAAGTACTTACATTTGGGCTCTGTTTAGGGGATGTGTCGGTCTTGCTGGGGGTCAGGAACATTCCTCTTCAGCATGCTTCAGCACAGATCAATCAACTCATGGACTAGTGAAGCACAGAGAGATGTTTAAGCTGTTTTTTGAATTAGGAATAACAATCAGGCTGTGAATCATTAAAATTAGCAACCCTTGTCATGACACTGTTTAAAACCTATTCTTTATCATCCACATATATTTACGGATTTTAATAGTCATATATTATGAAACTAAGCACTTCTAATGCAGAACAGAGTGAGAATAATGATGTTTCTTATTTGTTACTTCTTATTTCTAAAATTATATTTTTTAATCCTTATACATTTAAGTGAATTAAAAAGGAATTTATAATGGCTTCTTTTTTTTAATACCATTGTTCAGTGGACAATTACTATAAACAATGTCCTAAAGTCAACCTTTGCTTCCACCCTGGTCAGCTTTGGACAAAGAGGTTTACTTCTCATAAACATCTTCATAAGAAAGAATTACAACACGGGCATATCCAATATCTGCAAGTGATGCTGGTCAAAACAGCTTGTCATATATTTTAAATTTACTGTGCACAGGTGGCAGGCTGCAGCAGCCAGTAGGCTTACAATAAACCATCTAGTAGTGTTGGTTGAATATCTCACTATTCGATTCGACAACTATTCGATTAAATAGTGAGATATTGTTTGGGTGATCAAATGCCGAATTCGAACACCATTGAATTCAATAGTGGGAGAATTTGGGTTATTTTTAGGGACTATTAAGGGCTGCAAGAGCAATCTGATTGCTCTTGCAGCCCTTTGCTAGTTGTATATGTTCTTGGATAGAGTTTCTCTATCCAAGAACACAGGGAGTCCTATGTGCTTGGATACTGAAACTCTATCCAGGAACACATACTACAGGGCTGTAACAGCGATCCTGATTGCTATTGCTGCACTGTACTATAGGTATGTGTTCTTGGATAGAGTTTCTCTATCCAAGAACACAGGGCACTAGATGTGATGAATGGGGAAACTTGTCCCAATTCAACCTCTAGTGCGTGGGGATTGCCTGCAGTCACAACTGTGACCGCAAAGTTCCCAAAATCATGTGAACGTTGGAACTGAACCGCAGATGAACTCTGCAGTTCCACTACGATCCCCGGGGCACTACAGGTTAATTAACCTGTAGTGGATCGCACACTCTTCTCAATGATTGCAGCCACAGCTGAAATCATTGAGAAGATGCCCCACAAGTATCTCTTACTCTGTAACACACTTTCCAGCACAGTAATATGATACATTTGTTACATTTGTCTTGCAGTGGATAAAAGAAAAATGTGACAAATGTATCATAATATTACTGTGCTGGAAAGTGTGTTACAGAGTAAGAGTAATCATTTCATTGTAGGGATAATCTGTAAAAAAAATTAGTTAAATAAACACAAACACCCAAAAATAACAACAATTTTTTTTATTCCAATACATTTTTTTTTTGTACAAACTTTTGCCGTCGAATCTCGTTTTTATGGGTTGTGTCTTTCTGAATTCGAACAGCAATATTCAGGACGAATATAAGGACAACCAGAATTTGAACACCAACCCTAATATCTAGCACAGTGCTTTTCAACCTTTTAAACTTGGGGGAACCTCTTACCCTTTAGGCATCTTACTCATGTCAGTGTGTACAAAAACTGAGCACTGAAAATCAGCCATCCTGAATGACTACACACATGACCTGATAGAAGAACTGAATTGACATCTGATTCTCTAAATTTAGAAAAACATTTATTGTTGTTCTACACTGGAAAATCTTAGTTCTCATTTCAGTGGTCAGGGCTTGCTGCGGAAAAACAAACATGAAGAAGTAGACTAAAAGTTTATGCAGGTGACAGTCAATAAATTAGATCCAAGAACAGGGTCAGTCCAGAGCTTTGTACAGTGCAATTCAGATACTACAACCAGGAAAATAAAACTAATACTAAACATACACAATGAGTCTGATTTATTAAAGGTCTCCATGGCTGGGGAAGATACACTTTCATCAGTGAATATGGGTGATCCAGCAAACTTGGAATGGATTTCCTAAAAGCCATTAGCTATTTGTTACCAAATATTTTCAATCATAGACCAAATCCTTTTCAGGTGTCCTGGATCACCCAACTTCACTGATGAAAGTGTATCTTCTTCAGCCTTGGAGAGCTTTAATAAATCAGGGCCAATCCATCAGTTAGATGAAAATTTAAAAGTTGAATTGATCAACAAAAGCTTTTTGTATCAATCACTTTGAATTTTTCATTGGGCAGAGTGCAAATTGAGCAAGTGTTGTTATTGCATTTATTTAACCATGGTAATATAGACTGAATATTGAAGGAGTGGATGGTATATTGAATACTTGCGGTCAATTGGAAGGAATCCCATTTTATGTTGATAGCTATATTGATCAGTAATAACATAAGGAGAGAAAATATCACAGTCAATGTCCGGCATGTAAGAAACAGCAAGAGAACTCTATGCATTTGCCACCTGTGTGGCAGTTATGTTACCCCAGCCCGGCCAATCCAGTTGAAGAAAAGAAAGGAGAAGATAAAGGTGCCCGTGGTGGAACAAGGACAGGTGAGCATCCCCAGGGGTTAGTTCTACTTTAAGCATGTTTAGTGTTTCATAAGAGGAAGTTGAGATCATTACAATGAACCTGTTGCTTTGTTTTATAAAGGTTTTAATATTTCACCACACCTTATCAATGAGCTGACAGCTATATAGTCTTCTAGTCTCCTGCATGACAGCCTTTTGTGACCTTAAGAAAACTGATGACATAGATACATATGTCTAAATGTCAAATTGTGTGGCAGGACTATGAAATAAAGAGCAAGTGAATAACGGTTTAAAATAATTTAATCAATTCTTTTAATAATCATTCATCCAGTCCTCCAGGGAAGCAAACAAAACACGTTTCTGTCTGCTCAGATTTCTATTTTTAAATTAGAAACAGATCACCATGAAACTGAAAGGAAGCTCCTCTCAGTGACTGTATTACAAGAATCTTTTAGTATAACAATGTTTCTATAAAACCAAGGTATGCTAATAAATTCCATGGATTGTCACTGAGCAAGGTTAAAATGGGACCTGTGCATTGTATAGGGGAGATAAAAAAGATTTTGCAATATGCAGATGAACAAGTCACATAAGAAGCACATTGGAAATTTGCACAGAAAAGGGTGCGGTAATAAGCAAACCTTTAATATTCTTTATTGATTCTGTCAACATCTGTTAATATTACTTAAAGTGCACCTAAACTCAGAAATATCACTTTACATATAAGGATGGACAATCCTTTTATGTTAGGTAAAAATTCAGTTTTTTTTTCTTTAAAAAAAAAAAAAAGAGTGCAGCACTGCTTAGGCGATCGAGAATGAATGGAAGTAAATGGGAGCGAAAAGCCTCCTGGGGTACCTAAGTCAGACATCCCGGGAGATATTTGGGTGCTCGTTCTGCGCATGTCCGAGATGCCTTTTCATGTAAAAAACAAATTAGACGAATCAGGGTTTTAGTTTTCCATATTCTGTTTGCAGCTAGGCCCACTATATCTAACTAGTGGAGATCCCACATATTCAAATCTCTCTGACATCAGAGTTCACTCATTGGGGCTGATTTGCTAAAACTCTCCAAGACTAGAGAAGAACATGGAAGAGCCTGGTTAATCCAGAAAACCTGGAATGGATTTCGTTTTGGATTAAAAACATTGCCAACTAATAGCAAATGATTTTTAGGACATCCGTTCAAGGTTTCAAGGATCACTTAAGTTCATCCATGATAGATTGTCTTTTCCATTCTTGGGGAAGTTTAATATGTCAAAGACATTAGTGAGTTATAGGATAGCGGATTTGAACAGGCAAAGTATGGAATTGAAGGCTCTCCAAACATGTGCACACACTAAAACAAGAAATTTATTGAAATCGCTACAGAAAATTGTAGTAATCATTCAGAGAAACTTTGTAAATATTTAACATATTTTACTCCGAGCAGTTAACAAAAGTGGTTGCAGTTAAAAACATAAATGTTTTGTAACAAAGACATATTTCTGTGCAAACCTTTGTTAACCCTAGTGAGTTTTAACTAATTACTTCCTCCAGGCAATTTTCGTTTTTTATCATTATTGTTAGTTTATTTTCATATGAAAACCTAGATTCAATTTCATATTAAAAACATTGCCAAAAGAAAACTTAGTTTGATTCCAACACCTCCGAAAAAAAGTATTACTTTGTTGTTTGACAAAGTTATGACAAAGTTATCAAAGTTAACATTGAATAAACAGGTCCAAAGTATAAAGGTAAAAAATTCTTGTATCCATAAATGGTGTACGGGGACAAAAGCCCCCCCCCCACCCATCATACCAACTCCTACTTTCAAAAAATAGGAACAATGGCTATTGAAAATAAGTCACATGGCTGAAAATAATGATTTACAGTAGATAGCAAACAATCAAGTCTTCACCAGTTAATGTCAGATTTTAACTGCTACAACTAGACCCCTAAGTGGTTGTGTTTTTGACATTGTGGGCTTACAGCAAGTGGGTTGAATTTTGCTGGTAATCATTTAGCTCAAAAAAAGGACATTCTGTCTTATTAGGGAGAAGGAATTGTATTTAGGTTTTTTTTTTGGTGGGAAACAGAATTTTTACAATGAATTGTAAAAAAGAAATCAGTTTCTATTTGATGTCATTCCTATTATTAGTGAGAAAAGAGTTCTTGGGTGCAGCCACAAATACACACATATAAAAACATGTACACACAACTACGGTCAATTTGGATTTCTAAAACATTTGCTCCCGAACCTAACAACTTACACATCATCATTGTTTCTATATATATCACAAAGTGTATTGTTTACTTTGATTAATTACTGATGCTTGCTTGTCTCCACTAATGATTTACAGTTTCTGTCTTATACGATGATAAAGCATGTGGTGTTAATTTGATTGTACGCTGATTATGATGGATCATTTTTATATTGGCCACAGTAAGAATAAATCACCAAAGCCTTCCATAGATCACTTTTAGTATTTTCTCTAAAACTTCCTGTTCATGAATTATATTAGCACTTTTATATTGTTTCCTATTGTCTTGTATTGCAGATTTCATTGATTAAACTTTTCTGCTTCCTACACCCTTCACCAAAGAATTCTGAGAGCACAGAAACAGAGATGCTAGCTTTACACAATGGGGGTACACAGTCATGGAGTTAGAACATATACAATAAGAAAAAAACTTAGGATTTAAAATGGAACTAAAGTCCCACTTTACCAACTAAAGGGATGATACAGTTGGTAATGAAGAAAGGGGGGGTGTGATGTCCTTTCTGCAATAACCTGTCCTTTCTGCAAAACCCTGTCTTACCTGCCTGATTGCTTTGGGAAAAAGATGAACTGGGCATGCCCAGGGAAAAGCGTCAATGCCAGCATTCCTTGCATGTGCCAGGGATGAATGGAGGCAGGCAGGAATTGCATCGTTCCAGCATAGCAATCAAGGTGCTCTAAGATTATTTCTGGAAAGGAAGGTGAAAGGCAAGATGGTGGTGCCCTGTGATGGAACACAGATAGGTGAGTCATGCAGGTTTAATTCTGCTTAATCTTAAAAAACTGTGGTTTATTAATTCACAACATCCAAATTTAAACACCAACACCAGTGTGCCTGAAGCATTTTCCAGATTGACTCTGATACGAAAGATGATGAAACTGAACAAACCCATCTGGAGACATCAGTTGACCAAATGCATTAAGTACGCTGGAGGCCGCTTTTTAACTTGGGCTTGGTTTTTAATAGTTTCTAATAAAACAGAGTTGCACTGTGTTGTTTTAATTATTTATTTTAATTCTCCTATCTCTAACTGTCTATTGGGTTCTACCCAATGTGTTAAAACTAACTTTATTGTAAGAGAAAATAAGAATGTTCAGGGTTCCAGGTAGAATAATGTATCTGTGTCGGTGTGGAGCTCAGAAGTGTGGGGCTGCTAGCATGAGCGTCTCACTTGGTTGTTGTGTTACCACCGGAGATCGCCTGTAGATGTGGCTACTGGTGGGCAAAAACAAAAGACTTTATAGCCTTTTTGCCTATGTTCAGACTGACAATGAGGTTGTGGTGCAGTTACTGCTTCCTCATGCCAGTGAACCACTGCCTTTGGGGAGAAGCTACAAGTATTTTCTACCCACAGCAGCCCCATGGAGAATGAATAGGGGCTGTAGTGAATAGTACAGTACCACTCACTGCCACCTGTTGTCAAATCTTTGCATGCTGGTTCTGAAAGAATCAGCGCTGTAGTGCTAGTGACCAAGGGGCTGGCAAGGTGATTACTTGATCCCGAAATGCGGAATGGCTTGATCGCGATTCAGATCTGAACCTAGCCTTAGAAATTCATGACGTACATTTCTAGTCAGTACTTAATTTGATGGGCATAGGTTTAGAATTGCAAGTAACAATTTGACACCCAGACCTGCAAATGCAATAGATAATATTACATACAAATGTGCTGGTCCTATCTGTGAATTACATACACTTTAAGCCGGATTTAGGAAGTGCCACAGTTTGGGCATAACATGCCTGCATCCTTCGGGTCATTTGTCTCACACACATGATATACATCAATTCACACATATTAAACATCACATTCCTATGATAAATAGACCCAAGAATTGATAATGAGAATTCCCAGAACTAGATGTCAGGATCCTCAAGGGAAATTAAGACTACAGCTGTACTCCATATCAATCTTTTTCTGTCTTCTTGAGTAATATACAGTACCATTACATTGGAGAATGTGCATTGAAAGACATTCACAAATTATATCTTCTTTTTGACACCCTGGACTGTTTTGTTAAAATCATTTGGAAAATCCATAAACCTCTCTTGAGTGCTGCAATAGTTACTGATGTCAGCCTGAAAAAGTCTGTATAGCTTTGATTAATTGCCTGTCTTTCAGACATTGTCTATTCAATGAGGCCAAAATGGAGCGGACAATTGTGGAAATAACTGCAAAAAATTAAATAATGAATATGAATTTATCTCTCAGAAATTATTTCTGTTTTCTCTGAAGGAAAATATTTTTTTGTCTCCTTGTCTAGAAATAGTAACATTGATGTACACTAAATGACAGAAGGACACAGAAGATAATAGAAAAATGAACTGGTTGTTGGTATCACTAGGGGAAGGAACAGGTCAGGGAATGGTTAAGGTGTTATTTCAGGGAGAAGCTGGACCGGTGGATGAAGATCAGATGGGTAGGGTGAAACTGCAAAGTTTGGTACTATGGAGGCTGCTGGAGTATGGAAAGGTCAAGTGAAGTGGGAATTTTACCCAGGTATTGATCTTAAATTTGAAGTTTAATGGGAGTCAAGGGTTATTGATTTGTTAATAATTTGTCACAGCAGTTTGGTGGGTTAGGGGGTCTTTGGAGGGTCAGTGAATAGTTGAAGTTATTACAAACTAGGGGTCCATCTGTGGTATGATGCTCCTCTTTGCCTTTTTATTTATTTTTCTTCTGGGAGTTAAGTCATCCAGGAAAAAGTAGCAATATTTGAACCCCTAGCAACCTCCGGAGGAACCCTGGTTGAGAAACACTGTTTAAGCCTGTGCTTTTTAGGTCACCCAGAGACCCCCCACCTTTACAGTGTAAAAACTGTTTACATTTTGTGTTATTTTATCATTGCAGTAAATACAAAAGTGCACTGTGGCTGTATAAACCTATATGACACAGTCCATTTCATCATTTAGGAGGTAAGCTGGAGGAGTCAGCAACCCCTTTAGTCAAGTATGGCTAACCATTGTAGGCCTTTCTGTACTATATTAAAAAAAAATCTCCTTAACATTTTCTATTTACACCTCACATGCTTTCAGTCTTTCAGAATACCTGAGCCCTTGCAAACTTTAAACTTTTTTATATTGAGCTAATGAAAAAATGTAAATTAAAAAAATAAAATTTCCAATTTAAAAAAATGAAAAATGTATTTATGTGTAATATTATGAAATTTCAACCACTTATCACTTTATGTCCAGGACTGCAGACTCACAGTGAACTTCTTTATTAGGCACTAAAGTAAAAAGGTACTGCTTTTTTAATAGGTCAGTGGTACCAAAGACAGGTTTACTCCTTGATTACCGAAGGTACCCACAAGTCATAATGAATAGTAGATCCAGGTATTTGTAGTTTATAAGGTAAGGTTATTCTAGAATCTATCCTCTCCTTCTGTAAGGGCCCCTTTCAGTCAATGCATCATTTACCAGAACCTACAGGGAAGTCTGGATCTACTTATCATTTTGACATGTAGCTTATAATAATGGTAACTTCTGATTTTGCATTTGGTTATGATATATTTTGTCTTCCTGTAGTTTGGGTATAACCTAATTTTTTTTTCTCTTTTAGTTTTGGATACAGTAACAAAGAGGTATTATCACTCCTTGGCGATTGCTAAGAGGGTGTGTGTGTGATATATACACTTTTTCCTTCCAATGTGACTTATCCTTGCTTTACCCTTTGTGTTCAAACACATAAAAGAAAAAAGTGGGTGAGTGTCATCTCTGTATTCAAATAGTTGTGGATATTATTATAATGTACTATGTAGGTATTATAAATAAATTGTATATATTTTTCTAGAAAATATTAAGAAAAATCTCTTTGCTGTGTTCTTCTGATGAAGCTTCAAATAAATCAGGGGGTTTACTCTTACATTCTCTATCAAAAACTAAAAAGCGAAATTGGCTTTATGTCAATTTTTTTAAATCAAATAAACAAGTATTTTATTTTAAAAAATTGAAAATGCAAAAATATGAACCTCTAAAATCTACTTATATAGAATGATGTGACAAAATAATACTGTGTCTTGGAAATGCACAGCATACAATTAAATATTCACTTAAAGTTAACATTGTGTTCACACAGTACTTTAAAAAAATCTTTGTTCAGCAATCACGTACACTTCATTTCCAGTGGCAAACTATGTATTAAAGTAATCAAAATGTCAAATGGTGTCAACATGATGCTAATTACAGTAAATTTTAATTTTGGTGATTTAAGTTGGCTCTAAAGATTAACACCTCAGCATTCACATTTTGTTGTGTGAATACAAATAACAGTAGCAAATAAAAGTAACTGTTTGGATTCACCATTTCACCATTCACCTGCATTACAGAATTAATATGACAAGCTGCTTTTATTTAACCCTCTTTCACACCCACATTGATCCATTTTGTTTTCAGAAGCAAATAATTAACCTTGTGTTTTTTATTTTGTTTTTGTTTTTGGGCATGGGAATACACATGAAACATGTGATAGCATTGCTGCTCTGTGACTGGCTGTTCAGGTGCCCAACACTGTCACATGGGGATGGCAATAGAGTCTTTAGTTATATGAAGGTTTCAAATCATTAGTTGGAGCTCTTTACTCAGATTGGCTGAATGTAGAAGTTTATGAGCTAGAATAACTGATGAGACATTGGGCTCCCATTAAAGTGAACCTGTTTCTTTCCCTTCATAGTAAAGCCACAGCTGATCCTGGGAGTGCAGATGGGTGGGAAAAAATCCTTATTAAAGTTTTGTTGAAGGGTTTAGATGCATTAGGTGAAAGGAGGTTTCTCTGTGTGCGTTCTCTGTTAGCATTAGTCTTTTTGCAGTCAGTCCAAAAGGAAAAGGTTTGGCCTATATATACAGTTTTATAGGTTCAGAATATATAAAGAAGCTATAAAATACAGATGTGACAACTTGCCTATTGCACAGCTATGACTAGGATACCCAAACAAAAGATGCCTAACATCTAAGTTTATATGTGAAATTCCTTGTACTTTTACCCACATTTCCCTAACCAATTTCTTATCTAATCAACATAATCATTCTGTCTTTTCATTATAAATACTTGCCTTGAACACCCACTTCCCAGTCAAAATCCTATTTCTAGTTTGATTTGAATCTTATGAAATATAAGCACAGCTTAGTTTTGTTCTTTGACAATTGTTTCAAAGATGTCCTAAATTATTTATTTCTCAAGAGGAAAATCATAAATATCAAGCTTAAGATTCAAAGTTGAAGACTGCTGAGTAATGATGACATTGCATGTTTAAAAACCATGAGGTTATTTCTACTCAGTGCTGCTAACAAACTACAGAATCTTAATGAAGATGTCTTAAAAGGTATTATATATGTTGCTAGCAGCAATAAATCCAACTTTATCCCCCTCCCCTTTGAATTACAAGGGCATATATTTTTTGCTTGGAAAAAGAAAACCTGCTGTGTTCAGTGTGTTGCTACCTGGACCGGTTTTCCTTTTTTTTTTTACTTCTTTAGGCTAACTACCGACCCCAAACAACTTTGAGCACATACCCTCGGGGTGAAGCTCTTGTCTTGATGTTTACTATGTAGACAATCCAGCAAGGGATTGAATTGAAGATACCTGTCCCCAGTCACCTAAGCAGAGCTCCTGTCATTGGGCCTGATTCATTAAAGCTCTCAAAAGCTGGAGAGGATAAACTTTTATCAGTAAAGCTGGGTGTTATGGGTTGCCTCTCCCCGGTAGGTGACATGGGATTACTTGAGGCGTGGAATCTAAGTAACACCCGGTCTTCACCAGCGCACCCCGCAAGGAGTGATGGGTTTACTTTGCTGCAAGGGGATCACCAGGTTGAGGCCCCCAGGATCCCCACCAGGAGATTTAGATGACTTTGTCTTGGGAATGGTGATGAGGCTGGAAAACAGCGAGTCAAGGTAGCTGGACTAACCGAGGTCAGGGCCGGCAGCAGGCAAGGTGAGGTCAGGTAACAGGCCAAGGTCAGGGCTGGAGATAGGCAAGGCAAGGTCAGGTAACAGACCAAAGTCAGGACAGGCAGTGGACAAAGCAGGGTCAGGTAACTGGCCGAGGTCACACACAAAGAGTTCAAACAAATGACGAGCTGTGCACTGGAGATCCAGCAACCTGAGTCTGGAACTGGAGAGGTTTAAAAAGACCCAAGAGCCAATGACAGGGCAGGACAGAACAATTAGTAGATTGGCTGCAGCATCTACTCCAGAATCACCTTCAGCTGTGCACAGCCTCAGTTTTTGTGCAGGGGATGCGGAGAATGGTGTAAAATTCACAGCTACAGGGATGCAAGTAATGCTGCAGCATGCTGAGAAGTTGATCCGCGGGTGGAGTGGTAACACTGGGTGATACAGCAAACCTGGAATGTATCTGGTCCAGTATTCAAAACATTTGCCAACAAATAGCAAATGACTTTTAAGAAATCTGTTCCGGGTTTGCTGGATCACCCAGATTCACAGATGAAAGTGTATCTTCTTCAGCCTTGGAGATCTTTAATAAATCAGGCCCATTGTGTTCAGTGCCAGCGGAGATGGCCAATTTAGGGATCATTGTGGGATATCATATTTGGACATTATTGGACCATTCACAGGTAAACATGCACAGCTTGGCCTTTCCTGACATTCAGGGTTGCCACCCTAAAACATTTGAACACCTAATAAAACAAAGACAATCAATATTTAAACAAATTTAAACTGTTAACAGCACCCACAAGTGGACTGGTTTATTTTACCCGTAGAGCACATTTCTACTTCCACCTCTAAAAAATCTTCCCCCATGCAGTTCTTTTTAACATTTTCTTAACCCTAAATCCAGCAATCCTTTTGGCTGATCATGTGTTATTTTTTATCTGCAGCATAGGTAAGCTATATTGAATAGTGCAGAAGGCATGTTTTCATTTGTTTTGCCTCCCCTAGTTCCACATTTAGGTTTGTATGATCACGCAGGTGATTATTGCATAAAGGGACAGGTGATGTCCCTTCTGCAATAATGAAACTTACCTGTCTGATTTCTTTGGGTTTCTGGAAAAGAAGGTGAGCTGTGCATGCAAAGAGTCGGCTTTAGTTGCAAGGGAAACTCAGCATGCCCATCTTCCCTTGGGTGTGCTGGGATGATATATGTCATCCTGGCACATGCAT
This sequence comes from Pyxicephalus adspersus, assembly GCF_032062135.1. Lineage (NCBI taxonomy): Eukaryota > Metazoa > Chordata > Amphibia > Anura > Pyxicephalidae > Pyxicephalus > Pyxicephalus adspersus. The sequence continues at coordinate 121,516,316 of NC_092862.1, read as the reverse complement.
TCATGATTATCGAAGGTCATCTGAAAGCCGAAGAATAGGAGGAAGATGATGGCACTTAGCGCTGAAATAAAGACAGGTGAGTCAGTTGGGTTTATATCCACTTTAGGATTTCTAAAACCAAAAACATGCACTCTCCTTAGCTTGTATTTAAATCAATAACCTATAGTTGTGGTTATTCTGCAGTGTAGCAGAATTAGCAAATAATGATTCCTTTATCTTGTATTCCACATGACAAATTGAACATTTATCAAGTCAAGAAAACCCCACTACTCAAAGTTTTGTTAAACTGCTCCAAATTTTAGTAACATTTCAAACAATTAATTTTATATTAGGTCTCAGATGGTTTTATCGTTTTTTGCTAAAATAAATGAATAGCGGAATATTTAAAAAAAACATTAATTTAAAATTAAAAAACATACTTTTCTCTATTGCAGTTGTGTAATGCGGGGTGGTCAGTCCCCTGCCCATAGCCTGTTACTGGATAGAGGTGGAACAGTAGCAGACTGATAATGTCATCTGTCTGCTCCTGCTTCATGATGTGTAAATTTCCTTGCAATATACCTGACTGTCATTTAGTACTCTCCTTTCCTCTCATGGTCTTAGTTTTTTGGTTTGAATAAGGATAAAAAGAGCCAGATTTTGAGCCTCAACCCAGTAGTAAAATGATTTCTTTAATTGGTTGGTGGTTGTTAGGGATGCTATGACCCCTGATAACAACCATTCACAAAATGTTTGATTAGATAAACAACTGGCTGGGAAATGGTTGTTATCATGGTAACTGTTTTATGTTTGCTGCTTGCCGCTGTTTACATAAGTTAGTGAATGTGGTGAGTGGTGAACACCTAATGTTCTATGTGAACTTAAAGCCCCTGATTCATCAATAAAATCCGCGCTCGCTGGAAGCACG
>NC_092862.1:121493660-121512265 GCF_032062135.1 Pyxicephalus adspersus | reverse complement strand
TTGATGAATCAGGGGCAATGTGTTATTACAGCTCAGAAGTTGTATCTGCAAAATATTTTTAAACGTAGCTTTTTGTACGGTAGCTTTTGTAAGGTAACTTTATAATGAAAATTATCAAACAACTCATTACTTTTAGTTTGGTTTCTTTAGCAGAGACCTATTTTTGTGCAGCATCCCCACAGATTTTATAGTATTTTACAGAACATATTCAGACAACTTATTGCATTCTAATATTTATTATACATCCAAAAACTTTTAATAAACCAATATTTTTTTGGATTGTGAAAGTCAATCCAAACACTGACAAACAACGTCAGGAGGAAAACACTAATGTAATGGCTTGATTAAGGAAATTTTAGCAAATGGCCGACCAAGGCAATAATGCTACTTATGACATAGTAACATACTACAGTTTTTCTGACTAATGGCCAGCTTTTATCCCGGAAGTTCATTGTATATGCAATGAACCATATGACTACCTCAGTGTACATATAAAATTACAAAAATAAACCTCAGCTTAAATATAGACATTTTAGACTCATTGATCAAATTGTGTGTTTGTTTTCAAAAATGTTTGTACTGAGGTTTTCAAAATGGCAATGGCAAAATACAACATTAAAAGACAAAGGCCATACAATGATATTACCCAAAGGGGTTTTAACTGGTGTTTTTAACTGGTAAATTTAGAAGACAATGTCGACAATGTCTGAGTTTGCAAAGCACCTTTGAAACACACAAAGTGATTTTGTTTTGGCGCCTATTGAGTATATTTATTTTCAATAATTTTTATTGGCATTTTCAAAAAAATATACAAACAAGAAAATAGAAAAGACAAGAATGACTTGTGAATATAGTCATATCAGAACAATAACAAACAGACAATAACAAACAAACAAAAAAAAAACAGAAAAAACAGAACTAAAAGAAAAACAAAACAATCAGAAAAAATATACTACACACAAAATAAACCAAGTGTGATCAAGGAGTACACAAAAATATGTAATAGGAAAAGCTCGGGGCATAGAAAAACTCAAATGGTTAGACATAAAAGGAGCAGAGAATCATAGGTAGAGTAGCCTGCGGTCCAAATCCAACGTAGTATGATGATGGAACCACGGGGTCCAAATCTCATTATTGAGTATATTTAAATGAAAGCTTTGTACCCAAAGTTTTAGGCTGATTGCATTCAATTACATGAAATAAAAACGAAAATTCTAAAATATTTAATTTTTTGTATTATTTGTCAGAAAATAAGTGCTAATTCTTAAAAAGTGCCTAATTATCCTTTGTTCACCAAAATGATTGCTTTAAATTGTTATGCTGTACTAATTCTGCTTATAACATTACTTCAACAAACAAAATTGCTATTATTGTAATGGCCATAAAGAAGCACCAATTATTCAGTGCTTTGAATTATTTTTTTAGTCAAGTTCTATTACAAATTAATTCCACATTTTCTTTAAATGTTCTCTCTCAAGTACAAACACAATCACAATGTAACCAGTTAATCTTTTTCCTTTGACCCTATAAAAGCTACATGCTGCTCTAGTAGAGCTGTCCAATCCAGAATTTGATAACAATAACACAGAAAAATAATGAGCTCTTTACTACAGAACGGTCATGGCAAGAACAGTAAAAGAAGGTGAATTCTCTACCTATAAAACATACTATAAAGTGGTTATATACCTTAAAAAAGAAATCATTCAGTTACTTGAATAAGACAAAGTGGATGCAAACTATGAAATGTGTTATGGAAATATTTAATGCTTATTGATATATCATTTTTTAAACTGATGTGTTCTGTTGTTGAGTGGACTCCTGTTACTGGACGCATTGTGTATGTACAGTAGGCTTTTCTTTTTTTAATAATATAAATAAATAAAAAATATAATTGTAGATATTTCAGGGTAACAGTCATCAGAATGCTTTTTTGGTAATGTATTCTGAGGAGTTTATTAGTCAATTGCATAATTACATAACTGCATTTAGTAAAATAGCAGAATTACATGATAACATAACAACAAAAAATAACATGAAAGATAACATCTGTTAGCAGCATACGATATTGTTTATATCGAGCAGATGGTAAATAGGTTATGGCCAAGAAAAATTAGACTTCTCATCCCTGTCCTAGTAAGAAAATACCTCCACCTATGTAATTCTTGCATTTAATTACCCAAATAGCAAGAACACCTGTGGGCTTTATTGACAAAACCACAGAAAATACTTGTGAGAACGTTTCATGAAAGAAAGTTGCACTATATATGGTACTACTACATGACACGTCTACATGGCACAGAGGTTCAGGAAATTGCTTTAAAAGTGGTGTAGGAAAAGGAGGAGGAGGCGAAAGGAGAAGACAAGAGGTGTGACCCAGAAAAGGACACAAAGGGGTGCTGGCCAAAGGAGCGTAACAATTGCTTTTAGACCCTGTTTGTAATATTGTTATATGCTGTTAAGCTGATACTTATCTGGCCAGTAATCACGTGCTGTGCACCATCCAAGTATCAAATCAAGTTTCTTCTTTCCAGCAATGTCATTTGCAGCAGCAAGGAGCACAAAAAAATGATTAGCCCCAGCTTCCCTTTAGCCATGCAGCCTGAGATGTATTTTATTGGCATCCCCAGCACACACTCTGAGGTTATGTACAGCTGAGGGGGATTTTATGGACAGATTGGTTTGTGACTCAATCCTGCACTGTCATTGGCTGCTAGCACTTTATAGCCTTTCTGCTTGCAGTCTCCAGAGACCCGTTAAGCTGTGCTGACCTGATGTTAGTGTGTGATTTCGTAACATTTACTGTTGCAGACCTTACCTGTTTCTGACTCTGTGAGTGTTTGCTGCCTGGACTGACCTTTAGCCTGAGACCCCGACTCTTCTTTGTCTTACCCTTGTATACCTCTTCTGGTGGACTGATTACCTGTAAATTACTTGGCTCTGTATTATGGAGTTGTCTCTGTTGGAATCACCTGTACTACATTATCTATGGGCTACTGGTTCTCTGCCAGCCCTTCCCCAGGTGCCATCTTTTGCGCACTCTGGGGGGCCACCTTGTGCAGGGAAATGGAACCAGTCGGGGGATTGCTATAGGTGAAGACTGCAGTGTTATATTGGGGGTTAGATTGGTATCTGGCGAGCACTGGTGCTGGACCAGGTCCTTTGATATGCATTAATGTCATGTAGCTCTTTCTCTGCACCCATGACATCTATATTGCGTACAATAAAACATTTTATATGCAATTATTGTGTGTTTAGCCCTTTGGTGACGACCGCCTTGGAATTTACAGGAGTTCAATCACAATTATGATTATCCTCAATAATAATCATAATTTCCTACACAATTTTAAATAAATTTGAAATTACAAATGAGTATGAGCCATTAGGCAACTCAGGAGGGTTTTTGTATATTTTTTTGATCATAAATTTGGGAATGCAACACAATAACTCTTTATGTTACATTTCATCTTTCTTATGACTTTGATATACCCCACCTTATTTTGATGTACTGGCATATAGGACTTTTACTAGAACTAGCCATCAACTAATGCATATTACTTGAACATCTTTATATACTGATTAATTATTATTCATGCCTTAAAATATTGATTGTGTCATATTATTAACATTTTACATTGAATAATGTAAAAACTTAATACATTTAATACTTACTGGGTTTTACTTATATTTGTATCATGGTCGGGCTGTTTAAAGTTTGACACTTGGGTAGTCAGCAAACTCTATGCATTTCTTGGTCTATTATTATTATCCAGTATTTATATAGCACCAACAAATTAGACAGTGCTTTAAAAAAAAGTCCATAGTCATGTCACTAGCTGTCCCTCAAAGAGGCTCACAATATAATGTCCCTATCATAGTCATAAGTCTAAGGATGATTTTTGAGGGGAAGCCAATAAACCTAATGTTTTTGGAAGGTGGGAGGAAACTGGAATGCCCAGAGGAAACCCACACAATCTCAGGGATAACCTGCAAATTCCATGCAGATAGTGCCCGGACTGTGATTTACACCTGGAACCTAGTGCTGCAAAGGCCAGAGTTCTAACCTCTCAATGTGTTGCCTGCATTCATTAATAAATATGGACATTTATATCTTAATAAAAAAAAAAACACTGTGTACTACTGTAATAGTTCAGTTTCCTATTATCATATTTTAATACATCATTGTATAGGGTTTTTTGCTATTTCTTACATTTCAAAGGTTTGTGTTCGAAAAACTAAACCTCTGTAATGAATCCTATGTGTCCTCAGTTTATTCCATAGGCATAGTGTTCCATAGGCAGATACTAAGTAAACCAGGATGTTAAAATCCTCTCAGACTAGTCAATAGTTTTTGGTGACACAGGTACCATTATTGAGTCTTGTTAACTTTTCACAAAAAAGTTTCTCTATTCTTGCAGGGACAGTTGTGGGCTCATATTGAATAGGAGAGTTAAGGTGCGTACACACTTCCAATTTTTATCGTTCCAATCGAACGACGAACGATCGATTGGGCAAAAAATCGTTCGTAAAAAAGTAACCAACGACGCCGACGAACGAGGAAAGTCGCTGGAAACGAACGACCGGACCGACGGATCGGATTGGACGACGATCGTTGAATATCGTTCGTGTGTACGGTCGTTCGTTGATCGTCCATGTTCAGAGCATGCGTGATGAACGAACGTCCGTTCACTTTCCTGTCGTGCACATAGTTCCTCTATCGCTCAAACGATCGTATCTATTGTGTGTACAATATCTACGAACGATCGTGTCGTTAACTCTATGTGCAGGATCGGTGCTATACGATCGTTCGTATATATCGTGCATGAACGTTCGTCGTTCGTTTTCCAACGATAATAATTGGAAGTGTGTATGTAGCTTTAGTAAAGTTTCTGATAAAGCATTTTAGAGCCATATGGGACTCCTGGAGAATCACACCAGTGATAAATAAACATTAAATGAATGAAGTTGCGATAGATAAATGAGAAGAAAATAAGTCTAAAAAATTCAGAGCCTAGCTGAACAGAGTGGTCCATGGGCTGAGTGCTGGGGGCCTGGGGTGCTAACATGCAACCGCCATTGTCTGGGGTGAGTCAAAGAGGGAAAACCAATTGTAGAGGAGAAAAGAGAGATGTAAGGAAGAAAGAGGGGAATGAAGACACGAGAAGGAAAAGAGGAAATGGGAAGAGGGAAGTTGGGGTTTGAGGGGAGAAAGGACAAAAAACAAAAAAGCATTGAGAAAAAGAGGACAAAAAGTGCATTGATATGGCCAATTTAATATATACCTCCCATGTAATCATCTAAGAAACAGGCACAGGCACTACTTTGAGCAAGCAACTAGGATGGAACACTGTAAAAGCATTTGTCGCTTATTAGAAACAGGATAATTTGTGGGCATAAGGTGCCTAAGTGGAGTACTATGGCAATAAAGTCATTTAACATGACATATAACATGTGACGGCATAAAACAACATATATGTTAAAAATATTAAACTAGCAGATCAATTTGTAGTCTTAGTACTTCTCATATGTACACGTGAACATAGCTTTTCATATAAAGAAATAAAAAGATAACACCTTTATTATGTTAGTTTAACACTACTTAGAACTGAATTATTTTGTATCTATAGAAAGCCCATGGATAAGACAAATCCACACATTAAATATGTATTTATTCATAAACATAATGGCTATTGAACTTAAGACTTGATTAAAGCCAGACAAGAATGACTAAGTCTAAATTTCCTTTTTTATTAACATTCTTTAATATAACATGCTTTTGGCAAAAGACAAATACGAAATCTTCTTGAGGGCACAGAATTGCAAATAAGACATTTGAGTGAAAAGTTTTTTTTTATCTTATGGAGAAAAAATAAAAACAGAACACTGTCCATCTGAATACAATCTATAAATAGCACCAGAAATGGAAACTAAAGGTCACAGAATCATTCTGTAGATATTCCTGTCATTCGCTATTTTACGCTGTCAGTGCTCTAGACGTGTCTATTTAAATGTGATGTCAGCTTGCAAATTACCATCAGCATCACATCACCTTCTTGTGGCACTTCCCCCTCCTCATAGATTGTAAGTTCTTCTGAGCAGGGTCCTCTTCTCCTGTTTCATTGTTTGTATCTGTCTGTCATTTACTGTCCTATTTAATGTACAGCGCTGTGTAATACTTTGGTGCTATATAAATACTGTGTAATGTTAATAATCATAATAATATTCACTTTAGTTTAACTAGAGCATATTGAGCCTGATTTTTAAAAAGCAGTCAATCAGCACATAACTTTGCAACTTCCCTGGTTATTCCCCCCATCCTCTGGTTTCACTACTTATTAGTGTTGATTTGCTAAAGAAGTTTAGGCTGTTGACTTCGCAAAATGAATTATTCTTCTGCAAGGAATAATTTACTTAGCTTAGTGAATGAGGTTAGGCTTTGAAGACATTAACTCTCCGAGTGGTAACCCCGAGTGTGACTCGGGGTAGAAAAAAAAATGCTGAAAGCGGTAACCACGATTCACACTCGGGGTAGCTAAAACAGTGATAAGAAATAGTAAATAGAGCCTTACCTGATCGTCCGGCGTCCTCCGTCGTTCGCGTCTCCTCGCTTCCTTCGGCCGGCGTCCTCCGCATCTGATGAGTCAATGGGAGTTCCCTGTGACGTGCATGCGGTCGTTCTGTTCAGGGCGTGGCAGGAATTTCAAATCAATTTGTTTTGCATTCAATACAAAATAACTGTATTGAATGCAATACATTGGATTTATATGTCTAATAGCTGTACATTGTCTTTCATGAAAAATTATTTTACAGTATAATATAAAAGTATGAGTATATTTTTTATTTAAAAAAAAAAAAAAAAAAACTGTACATTGTCTTTCATGAAAAATTATTTTACAGTATAATATAAAAGTATGAGTATATTTTTTATTTAAAAAAAAAAAAAAAAAAATGTATTTTATTTAATTTACTACTTAATTTTTGACATGATTTTGTGTTGCAAACTTAAAGCGGGTTAAGTTCTGCTTTAAGTTTGCAGGCCTGCTTTTCTTGGCTGCTCCTTATAAGTGCCTAGGATCTTAAACAATCCTAGCAACACCCCTGGTATAAAGAATCTTTATAATAATAAACCCTGGGTCTTTTATTGGATTCCTTGTTAACATTTATTTAACCCCCCTAGGGTTTTAATTCTGTCAGTTTTTTTGATGCAAAAACTGATCCTAATTTTTTTGCATAGAATGTCCCGCTCGCCTCACCCAGACACTGCTGCTGCTCTGCATCTCCAGGGAGACCTTCTGCATTGTGCATCGCATTTTCCAGGAGATGCGAGCAGCAATAGCAAATTCCGGGGGTGGTGCCAGCTCGCTGACCCTGACTTGTGTTTTGTCCTTGTGTACTTTGTTTGGTTCACAGATATTCAGTGTGACTTCTGCTCTGTATTCTGGACTTGGCTCTGTTGGAATCTTGGTACTGCTATCTGTGGGATACTGGCTTGCTGCCAGCCAATTCCCATTAACCATCCCTTGAGCAGTAAGTCCTGGGGGCATCCGAGTGCTGGGAGACACAACCAGTTTCCCGAGGCTGAGCGGGGGCTTACTAAAGGTGAGGATTGTTAGATGTGTTAGATTGGGGGACTGGTGTCTGGTGGGGACTGGTGCTCACCAGGGCCCTACACTGACAGTTTGTAAAGGTGTTTTAGGAGTTCAAAGAAATAATCAAACCTGGTGCTCCCCCCACATGCCCACAAGTACCATCTAGCCACAAGGTTTTTGGAACATAAAAAGAAAGTAAATCAACAGGAGGAAATCCATGCTAACAAAGAAAGAATAACCTCTATGTTTGATATTTCTTGGCAAGCATTTGATTAATAATTATGTAAGATTTTGTAAGATTAGCCCTGCTGGTGCTTTTTTTCAGTATGTCTCAGGACATTTTAATAGACGTACAAACAGGACATATACAGAAACAGTATATATATATAAATATATATATATATATATATATATTTATATATATATATATATAATATTGTCTTGGTGTCACCTTTGACTCGGCCCTCTCATTTACCCCCCATATTCAGAACATTTCCAGGTCCTGTCACTTTCACCTATACAACATCTCCAAAATCCGCCCCTACCTGTCCCCTGAGACCACCAAACTCCTTGTACAAGCTCTTATCATCTCTCGTCTGGACTACTGTAACATCCTTCTCGCTGGTATTCCACTAACCCGACTCTCTCCTCTACAATCTATCATGAATGTTGCAGCCAGACTCATCCATCCTTCCCTCTGCTCCTCTTCCGCTGCATCTCTTTGTAGTTCTCTCCATTGGCTTCCTTTTCACCTGAGAATCAAATTCAAGCTCCTGTGCTTTGCCTTAAAATCCCTACACAGTTATTGTCCCACTTACATTTCTGACATGGTTAAAAGATACTCCCCCAGCCGCTCTCTCCGCTCCTCCAATGACCTACTAATGACTTCCTCACTCATAACCTCATCACACGCACGTAAACAAGACTTCTCTAGAGCTGCTCCAACTCTCTGGAATGGTCTTCCTCATCCTATTCGGCTTGCTCCTACTCTCTGCTCATTTAAAAAAGCGCTCAAAACCCATTTTTTCAAACTTGCCTACCCGGCTTCTTCTGTCATTTGAAACCACCACTACTTCCCAACACTACATATCTCCCATCCTATTGTGTGTGAAATTCCCCCACCTCCTATATCACTGTCTGTATTAGTCTGTCATTTGCAATCCCTATTTAATGTACATCGCTGCGTAATATGTTGGCGCTAAATAAATCCTGTTTAATAAAAATAATAATAATAATATATATTCTTATTCTATTCTTGTTGCTTTTAATAACATACCATTAGGACTCTCCAAGCACCCACATAAAGACAGCTTTGGTTTTTGGGGATCATCCTTATTTGATCTTCTGCTAAACGTAAGTAAAACCCAATACCAGTAGGTGGATTCCAAACAAATTACACAGGAGACAATTGTTGATATCTGCATTCATAGCAGTAAATTACATTGCACAAGTCAAATCTGTGAAAATGTGGAATAGGAAAGTAGTTTTAGCAAGTACTATAGATTGCTTGAAAAAAGGTGAACGCTTTTGTAGAAACACAAAGTTTATCTGGGTATTAAAGTTTTAAAGTAAAAATAACAGATTGTTGATCCAGGAAACATTCAATTGCCTCTGGGGATCCGGGGAAGTATTTTTTTACCCTGTTGGAGCTTTTTGGGTATTTTTTCTCTTCCTCTGGATTAACTACGTCCAAAGGGTTTTTATCTGGGATATATTTATTTCCCTAGTGGTTGAACTTAATGGACCTTTTCAACTGTACTATGTAACAATAAGAGATATGCACAGTCAGGCAGCACATATCTTAAACTAAGCATGACAGAACTATATTTTGATACACCAACACTTAGATATCCCATTTGTTCATTGTGGTGTGCTGTGAAAAAAAGTGTCTCCGTTGTGATACATTACCAGTATTATCAAAATGACTTGCATGTGTTAACAAACTTCAAAGGATTTACCCTCCACTATATCATAGTCCTAAAGCTAAAATTCATATATTAAAGAAAATAACTAAAAATAGAAACATATAATGTGGCAATCAGATGGGATAGCAGTAGATGGAGATAAATACTCTGCAAAGTTGTTACTGTTTTGGGGTAAGAAAAATGAAAAAGGAGAAAAAAAGAAGGCCCTGTAAACTATATATGAAATGGTGTAAAGGAACAAAAGAAAGACAACAATTAGTTAAAGAGAGTAAAAGGACCAGTGGGAAAAAAACAAAAGGGGGAAAAAGGTATATTACAGAAAAGGGATGAAATCTACTAAACTTTAGGACCGGATAATTTAGTTTCCATCAGTGAATTGTTCCAAAAAATTGCGCAGTTGTCTAAAAACTAGGTGGTCTGGTATCAAATCTAGGTCCAAAAATACAATCCAAAGCTTTATGGCTTCCCCTCCTCTTCATTTTGATAATATCCGTGGTATATATTTAAAGATATATATATTTACATAAAGATCTTCAAATCTATGAACACCTGCATACTTGTGTTACAGATCGATGAGCACCTGCATATTCAAGCTAAAACAACTGTTTGATGGTCTCAAAGAAAATTCTTAAAAGACATTTAGTGGCAGGAAGTGCCAACTTCACAGCAGAATGCAAATTAGGAAAATTAACATTTTTCTTTGACTGATTATCTTCTTTCAATCTTTTTTTTAGCTCTACTTAGAGAAAAATAGCTAGGGAAATACTTATGCAGTATAGCCAAGCATCTCTAGAGAAGATCTACGTAAAATGAAAAAATAATAGTTGAAATTAGTCAGAATTGTTAGGAACTTAGACTAAGAAAATGATTACACATGACAGAAATTTGCCCGTCAGTTTTCCAGATATGATCATTTGTTAACATTATTTTAATATTTTAAACATTTAGCCAAATCATTAAATACTTATTAGATTTTCACAAATGTTCTTTGCAGCAATTGGTCCCTGCGTACTGCAAGTTCTCTGTCCCTGCTTCAAACACTCTCTTGTAGAATCAAGGTGAATGAGGAGTCATGGTGGGAATGTGTACTTAGCATTTACCCCCCTTGCACACTGTGGTAAAGGGGGCACGTATGTCCTAAAATGCAATAATGTCTTTTGAATTCTATGGAATTGTAATTATTGATTTCCTAAGTTCCTTTTTTATCATTATTTCCTGATGTAAATTAAGCTTCTGCAAATGCTAAACCTACCCTCAGCATTCATAGAGTAGACTTTAATTTCCCAGTTCTCCAGAGGCAATGGTTTGGATATCTTCTGACATCCTCAAACTTTTCCACCTCCCTATAGATCCCAGCAGTAAGTTAGCCAGATAGATTTAGCCAAAAGAACATTGAGTGGAATAAGAATTGACTTCTATGTACCTGTATCTGCATATCCCTATACATTATGCATAAAATTTTTAAACTATATCTATTAGAAGTTAGAATATTGAACAGCTGTTGAATATCTTTGGTCTACTTAGAAAAAGAAAAGCTGTGCTAGATGCGTCTTACATGGAGCACTTACAGGATACCTAAAGAATCTAATCTTACCTCAGTGTTTGAGGCTGCTGTTGTGTTGATTTGTAGTTTGCAAAGCTTACTATGAACCGACTTCCTTAAAGAAGGTTTGATGCTTTGTACACATGTTGGGTGATTGTAGCCTGAAATGAATGGTCATGCTCATCTCGGGCAAAAATCTGACATTGTGCACAGCAGACCCTTGAAAATTATGCTCTCTGATGTTAAGCCCTGTACAGATGTCAGATAGATGTTAGATTGCTGTAACTGGAACTGATTTTTGGAGATCATTTCCAGTGACAGGTGCATGAATGGGGGCACCTTTCTGTTCTGTGAAGTGGGAAGAACGAGTGAGTGGCCTACTCTCCTGAGCCTAAACCTTCCCTTACACATCCTTCCTAACTTTTTCATTTCCCTCCCATCCACTAAACCTGCCCTAAATGCCTAAATAAACCCTGGTTACACTTACCTGTGCCCATTCTATTGTGGGTGCAGTCATCTTCCTCCTTCTTCTCTTTTTTTTTCGATCTTCAGCCATCTTGATTGGCCAGGGACATAATGAAGTTATCCTGCACAATATATATGAAAAACCCTGCATATACTACATATACCCCACGTTATATTACAAAGCTATATGCTTTTAGATAGTCCTAGCTAGTCCATAGATTGTCCACAGACATTTCTTTAATTGTAATAGGACACAGACCTGAAATGGTATTATCATTGAACTGAAGTGGTTTAATGCTGTTAAGAGATCAAAACAAAAACTTGACAAATATAATTGAGTATAAGCGTTCAGCCAATATAAGTAGGCTAAGTAGGCATAAGGTCTGCTAAACTACCGGGTTTGGTTGTTTTATTTGGTATTAACACTTCAATTATGTATAGTAATTAAGCTAAAAGCAAAAATCAAATAAGATACAAAATATAGAAAACAAATAAAAGGTATCAAAATCAAAAAGCCTATAAACAATAAATAAATGTTACTGACAAGGTAACCTTATTTCAGCTACAAAAGCAAACCTCAATAGTTAACTGCTGGGGTGTCAATTTTATTATTTTATTACACATTCATAAGGATATGTCTAATGTTTTAAAGTATATGTTGAGAAGTACCATATTGCTAAATAATCTTTGTAAACAGAATTTTTTCCCCATTTTGACCACAATTACAAGAAAATGTCTTATTCACTAAAAAAATGTATTTTAATCATTTGCAATCATTTTTGTGTTGCTTCTCAATTTTTATTAGATTTTTGCTTTGTACTTTTCTGTGGTCTCTTGGGATAGTGGTTTTCTTTAACTCATCCCTTAATCTTAGGTACTTGAGGAAGTGAAAATGTTAATGGTTATCTGATACTGATATTAACTTTTGATATTTAGCAATTGTTATTTGTTATGTCTAGTGTTTTAGGGTGAACATGACCTCTTTCAACACAAATTACTGCACATTTTTTTTAGAAAGGAATATTACCTTGAAAAATTATTATATAGATGTGATAGTGCCATCATCCATAACTGCATGTTTCTGTGTGCCTATGGGTTGAGCTGAACAGGCACTGCACATCACCCTAAGCCCCTTTTCAGCCCTCTTTACAACCATTATAAGAGGAGTGCAGGCTTCAGTCCATCAGCCTGGAAACCAAGCTGGCCAAAAAGGCCACAGGAGATTATAACACAGGGCCTACATATCACATAGCATACAAGAAAAAGCAATAGCTCAAGGCCGGACAACAGAGGACTAATCAGCTATAATTATCTTAGTTTATTTATTATGTACATAATTAATTATAATTACCTATGTAAAATTATGCAATTAAAATAATGGGGGACTTCTTAGTCAAGGCTTAGTGTAATCTGAAAGCAACATGTGCAGATGAAATAAACAAATAGGAATTAGTGTTTCATGTTTCATAGCTTATCTTTCTAAGTGTACATACTTTTAGTATATGTACCCCAGTATGCCCATATCATTATAACACTAATGATTTTTACAGTGTGTTAAAATATATACAGTGGTTATTTCTTACCAGTGCTTAAAATATTATTGTGATCAAGTATAAGGGTCATTTGGATCTCTTACTAGGTCACAAAACAGAAATAATATGGCCTTTGACAAGAAGACAAACTGAAAAAAGCTATGAGTAGAATTTATGATCAAAGCTGATCAACCATCTCAGTCACTCATTATCATCCTAATTACCATTCAGGATTGTTCAATTGCTTTTCCTTTGCTTTCTAGGTCAGTATCGCATAGTCTCTGGCTATTGGCTAATACAATCTGAAAAATCTCTAGTTTTTATTCGAATACACTTGGTTGGTTGAATTGTAGTGAGGCTACCTTTACAAATAAACATCAACACATGCCGATACATGTATATTATGCTAATATACAGCTCAAGTTATTAAAAAGACTTTCTCCTTTGAAATGTTTGCATTGAGTTTCATAGCTTTGATATTGTTTTGCAAAGCATAAAGTAAAGTATTTTTTGGAGTATTGAAATTATAAACTATATGGCCTTTAAGTATTTTTATGAGAGCATTTAATTAAGTTGTAGGAAGGTGGCTGTTTCCTTACATTTAATTACAATTGATATATAATTTACAAATGAAACTTTGGAGAACATTTTATGAGATTATTTTAGTGCATCAGAATTACCTATAATATTATCAGATAAATTACTTCTTGATTTCAATTCGTCTAAATTTTCCAGTTAAGATAATGGGAGTGGGGCTCACTATTTTAACTCTTTGATTGTTATTATTTTAGTAAATGTTAGATAAAGCTGGAGGGACAAGTTCCCCTCTGTGCTCCACAGGTAGCTGCAACCCAAGGGTATAATTTCACATGCTAAAGTCTTGTTCACAGTTTATGAAATTTTGAGGACAAACTATTTGCTTTATCCAAAACCAAATGGGTATTCCAATTCTACTGGAAAGCACAATTTACATCAGAAGCACAATTGTAGGAATATTTTGCAAACCCAGGTTGTCTATTATTCTTTCTGGTTTACTAAAGTGGATTTAAAATTATTGAGACCTTTCCAGATAGAAACATGGTAGTTTCTGTTGATGACTTTTTTATTTGACTCTGACTTTACAGATAGGATTTTTTCTTGGGTTATTTATTTGGAAAGAACTAAAGTCAGTAGGCAATCTTAGGAGCCAGGCAAATCACATTTTAAAAGCAGGTCAATAAAACATGGTATTAATGCTTTCAGGAATATGTCTAAAGCAACTATTCATGAACAACTCTAAATGTAATGCATATGAAGGGTTTTAAAGTGTCACTTATGGAAAATTTTGGGAAACATAGTTTGATACTGTTTTGTGTGTGAGATAATTGGCATCTATTTACTTGACTTATTTTTCCATTTACTTGACTCATTGTTTACACTTTACAGAAAATTTGGAAATTTCATTGTGTTTGAGTGATTTAAAAAACATGCCCAAATATTCTACAATCTAAATGTGCATTAATTCAGTGTGTGCAAAATGAAAAAAGGGGTATAAAAGTAAAAAGATTTATTAAAAAATGGAAGTAAAGTCAAAATACAAAAAATCACCAAAACATAAGGGGTTTTGGCAGAAAAACATACAAAGTTAAAAAAAAACATTTTCCCTGCTCCTGGTGTCTTGTTGTTTGTAAATGTAAAGCTTGGGTTTATTGTCTGCACCACTGAGAATAGACCGAGAAGCTAGAGATAGCGTTACTGCTGCACATTTGCAGGGGTTACATGATCAGTGGCCATCCAATGGCTGAAAAGGATTGCTGTGGATCCCAAAAAGTTAGACGTGAAGATGATGACTTCAGGTGATCCAGCAGTGAAATGATCCTGGATCAGTTATCCCTGCAGGGTGCAAAAAAAGTAGGTGTGTGCCATAACTGGCAAGTATGCCGTGCACGCAAAAGTTCACCTGCACCTTGATTTGTTTTGCATTAACTTTAGTAGTATATCTTTACAATTTCAGGCATTTTGTAAGAGTGGTTTCATTTTTACATTAGGTATAAATTTACATTTATTTTGGTTTTTAGAATTTTTATAATTCTGACTTTATGGTGAATGATCTTCCGGAATCTTCTGTGAGACAATGACCCAAGCTTTATATTGTGATATATTTAGTAATACTCTCCAAGGCTGGAGAGGATACACTTTAAATAATGAAGCTGGGTGATCAAGCAAACCTGAAAGGGAACTGGTCCTGGATTGAAAACATTTGGTAACAAATAGGAAATGACTTCTAAATTGTTCTTGAAGTTGAGTTGGGGGGGAATTTGAGGCAACACTTGCCATAATGCAAGACGAGGTTATTGGTTTGCTTTCCCTCCTGCACCAATGACAGCTTTGCACTTTTCATCATTGTTTCTTCACCTGCTCTTATTCTTTCTGATTCAGCATTTTCCTTTGTCAAATGGGCATCCAATAATAAAGCAATACATGCACACTGAAGTAACAATATCAATGTATGTATTGCAGGCACTAATCTTGCACATGGCCAGATAAGCTAGCAAGCTAACAGAGCTTGACATTCTGTTTCTGTGTCAAAACATCATCTACCCTTACTGAAATCAAAGCCTTTTTAGCTCTTTACCTACTGGAGTGGATTTGGAAGCACATACCCATCGCCTTGAGGCTTCATTCAAACAAGAAGTAGCAGAGCTTAAAAAGAATATAGAAGCCACACAAGAGGCAGTAACTGTACTAAGGGCAGAACATAATGTAATGTCCGCCAAAATGACCAACGCTGAAACCTTAATTAACAAGCACGCCCGCAAGATTATTACAATTTTTGGATCTATTGATGATTTGGAAAATCGTAATAGGCGCAATACAGTGCAAATCCAAGGGTTGCCAGGGGCTACCACTGCACCTGATCCAATGGCTACTGCCAAAGGAGTATTCAATATGCTGCTGGGCCGTCCTGTCGATAGGGACATTTTTATTGATAGAGCACACAGGGCTTTATTTCAATGTAAAAGAGGACATTATGGTGGCAGTGCGCCAAAAGCGTTTTTTGGAATTTGATGTTGCTTAGTTGCAATTCCTTCCATATTTGTTGAGGTGTACTTTGGCTCTACACAGAGCCCTTAAACATCTTTTGGATGTGCTTAAATCCAGGGACATACAATACCGCTGGGGCTCCCCCTTCTTGTTGCAGGTTGGCTTTGATCGACAAGTCCTGATATATAAGGATATAGAAGATCTCCCTAAGATGCTGACCACCCTGAATCTCCCACCAATTGTCTTACCTCAATGGTCTCAAGTTAAATCGGGACTGGGATAATACATTTTGTTCTCATAGCTTAGCTGAACAGGTAAACTTCCTGTTATCCTAAATTGCAATAGGATTTCCTGTTATCCCATGACTGGTATTCTCAGGTTTATGAGTCTCACTCTCCAGACGTTTGACGAAGACACACTTAATAGTTGGAAGACTATGACCTGGTTGGGAAAGGTCTCCATCATATCATTTTTGCAGTATTAGGCGTACATCAGGCCCTATAGTGTTTTCCTTTTCTGTGTTTTTTTTTGTTTTCTTCTTTATTTGACTATTGTATAGTCTTGTTTTGTTACTTACCTGTTTATATGATACCTACTTTAAGCAATGTGGCACAACTGTTCTCTCAGCTATACTATTTGCACATAATGTGTAGAGGCACTTACAGTATATATGTTCTATGTTTTGCTTAGGTATGGAACCTTTAAGTACTCAAAACCCCTAAGTGGGGCTCTTACTTCGGTAAGATTTAGTTTGGACTTGTACTTGAGTCCGTTGTACTTTTAGTGCACGTGCGAGTACCTGTAATACTCGCTTTCTCTTTTTTCCCTTTACCTTTTGTTTTTTTTTCTTTTTCTTATATATTCTCATTTCTGTTCCTACAGGAAGATTGACATAGCCTTATAGACAAAATATCTATGGCCCCATTGAAGTTTCGCATAATGTTTAGGGATTTAATACCCCTAACAAAAGATCACAAATACTTTATAATCTTCACAAGCAGAAGGTCCACATTAGTATGCTTCAAGAGACACATTTCCGCACCGACAACATTCTAATCATGCGGAATAGATATTTTCCTACATGGTATCATAAGTTCTCGAAGAATTCAAGAGCCATAAGTAATGGGGTCTTGATTTGGCAGATAAACATTTGCAATGATACATTTCTTCCCTTCAATCAAAAGTTTTAAAAATACAAATCTAACATTATCTAAAATGATCTGCTTGTTGTGCTAAAAGTACATGTGGTAATGAAATTCTGGCAGAAATTCTTTGATGTTTATAACAGAATTACAGGTTCACAACTGTACCCATGCCCTATTATTACTCTCTTGCACATTTTGCCTGGTTCCCCTAAAGTATTAAAAAAGATTTGTTATGCCACTTTATTACACCAGGTCAATGAATTATTGCTAGACATTGGGGTAAGTCCCTATCTCCTTCTATGTCCGACTGGGTATGTGGGATCAATGACATTGAGGCAATGGAATCACAGATTGCATGGGAAGAGAATAGAGATGCTGCTCGTACTACATGGGACTTGTAGGAGTGCTACAAAAATTCTCTGGTGCTCCAATCTTGTTTGACATAAGATTCCTCCAGTTGTGTCCTTTAGGGGTTCACCTTATGGATCAGGTCCTGTAGAGACCATATCATGTATGGGTGCATTTGAATGTAATGTACTTGATTGTATATGCTAATTTAGGCTTGTTTTTTTTTTGAAGTTCAATATATAAACCTTTGCTCATAGATTCTCCCCTTTTGTTTGTGAAGGATGCTTTTCAACAGTACTATTATGATAACATTTATAAATTATGTGACATGGTACAATGATATGCTTGATACCGTTTCTATATATGCTTTGAACATGTATGTATCTTATTCTGTACTTATTATTTGGCTGTATGTTTGTTAATTGATGTGTTATTTAACCCCCTTCCCCTCCCTTCTTCTTTTCTGTTTTCATCCCCCTCTTGTTTGAAAAATTAAATAAAAAATAAAATCAAAATAAAAATTTGTTGTAAAGATTTAATCTTTGCTAACATTCTGTGTTTTTTTTCATTATCTGTCATTATATTTGAATAAAAAAGGCATAAAAGATAAGTTATACCAAAGCATAACTAACTTCAGAAATAATTATTGTAGTATAATAAATTCATCTAAAATGGTAAAAACTCAATTCCATGACCAGGGTAGCTTAGACCTTCTATCCCTTCCCCCCATTTCTACACTCCCCAACCCCTCCCCATCCCTCACCTACTTACCAACCACACCCCAACCTTCAAAAATATTCGATTTTGGACTTAAATTGTCTGGCAGGGAGCCGTTTATTTAACAATTAAATAAATAACCATTCAACTATTTATAAATAACAAAATAAATATTCAAAATTTTAAACATTTTTTATGAAAAAAAAAAAATCACATAACCTAAACAACTAACACTATAATCCCCCTTTTAGCAATAAATAACCATATACAACAATATCCTTTATCTTATAAAAAAAACTCGTTAACCCCGTTATAAACAC
>NC_092862.1:121476255-121492828 GCF_032062135.1 Pyxicephalus adspersus | reverse complement strand
AAATAAATTCTGTTCTATCTTCACCACATATGAATCTTCCTTCTGCTCTCCACAATAAGATAGGCAGACTGAAAGTAAAAGTATTTTGAGGAGTGATAATAATGCATAGATTGAATTTTGATTACATTTTATATTGAAAACACCTTAGAACTTGATTCAATTACATGAACGCAGTAAAAAAAAATTTAAAAAATAGCGCACTGTAAGGTTATCTGGACTATGGGAAGTGCATTTAATGAAAATGTTCTGTAATAAAAAGAGACCACGTTATGATAATAAAATAAGTAATGAATAATGCAATTGTTATCAAAACTCTCATCACGCAAAATAAACCATAGTGCTACTGATCTTAACACTTACTGTTTTGCTGCATGCTTTGATGTTAGTTTGTTTTTTTTGTATCTTAGTCCAAGTTTCTCTCCCCTCTTCTTCAACTTATAGGGTGGCTACTAGTGTTGTTGTTCAAATTCGGGTTGTCCTTATATTTGACCCCAATATGGCTGTTCGAATTTGGATAGACCCGACCTGAAAAACACGGGATTCGGTGGTGCAAATTAGTGTGTAAAAAAAGTGTTAAAAAAAATGTTAGGTATTTATTGATTGTGTGTGGTTTGTGTAACTAACTTTTTTTTACAGGTTATCCTACAATGACAAGATGATTACCACAGCTGCACAGTGTCTGACTGTCAGTGTGGGATCACCGAGCACTAGACTTTAAATGAGGACAAGTGTCCCCATTCATCACCTCTAGTGATGAATGGGGACTGGGGACGCTGCAACAGGGATAGAGTTTCTCTATCCAAGAACTACAGGTGATGAATGGGGTGTTGTCCCTATTCATCACCTGTAGTGCCCTGTGTTCTTGGATAGAGAAACTCTATCCAAGAACACATAGTACAGGGCTGCAACAGCGATCACTGTTGTCGCGCTGTGCTACTACTATGTGTTCTTGGATAGAGTTTCTCTATCCAAGAACTATAGGTGATGAACGGGGACTTGTTTCCATTCATCACCTGTAGTGACCTGTGTTCTTGGATAGAGAAACTCTAAACCAATTTTTCAAAGTCACAATCTTTTAACTAATTTGTAGTTTCACCCGAGACTGATTTCCGCTAGGAGCGACCTGTTACAAATGAGAATCCATCCCTGGTCCTTTAGTTAGTCTTTTGCAGAGCTCAACTAACTTCACCTAAGGACACGACCGGAGACAGGCTCTTAAATCAGGTAAATATGTTGTTGACCTTTTTTTGTCTCTTTCTAAAGTCACGCTCTTTTACTAAAATAAACACAGGAAATGTGACAAATCCTTCTACTGCAGCAACAGGCAAGACCCAAGTATTCACAGCTTTATAGGTTATTTCTATCACTACTAGAGAGAATCAGAGATGAGACAGTAGATCCTAATTAAATAAAGGTTTAATGTTGCAACAGAGAAAATCAAATGCTTAGCAATTAAAGCAATTCTGATTGATACAGGGAATTACATCAATCTTTAAAGGAATAAAGTGTCATTCCCCAAAGGGAAGGCCTATGCTGTCATCAAACAAAAAGATCCAATAACATATACTCCGAAGTCCAAATAAGTACCATAGTCCATAAACAGTTAATGGGGTTGTAGTATCCATGGTCAACCTTATGACACCGAAGAAATGTCTACTCTTATCTCTTTCTATATATCAGCCATTAGTTGCCATCCGTCTGCTCCATTCACAGTGGTTTACCACAAGTTCCTCCTGTCAATCACATTATCTTTAGAATTTCAAACGGTCTTTAAATCATAGGTTTTCTTTGTGTAGGATTTCTTAACAGTTTTTTGCTATTTGTTAGAAAATGTTTTCATATAAGCAATATACTTTATATTCTATATACAGCCCCCCTAGATTTTATTCTCCACAGACAGGCCTCATCAATTTGCTTTTTGATAAGAGTGGGCTTGATTTACTAACAAGTTTGGGTAGTTCACTTGGCAAAGTGAATTTCCAGCTTGTGAAGGAGGTATTACTTAGCTTGTACTTGGTGAATTTGCAAAGAATACCAAATCATGCACAAAGAGTTTAAAAACAAAACATGATGTTTGCTTGCATGTGATTTGATGTTAAAGTCAGCAAAGCAAATTAATAATACAAATTGCAAGGGGAGCAGCCGTTAGCAATTTAACAACATTTTGGATTCTCTTGTCAAAGGAAATGTTTGCTTTACCAAAAACTCAGCTACATGTTTAATTTAAGAGAAGAAGCAATAAATGTGCACAGTGAATATCCACAAAGTCATATTTTTCACATGTCCACTGAGGATGTTTGAACAGTTTAGTTTAATTGCCCATCCTTAGATTTTTGCTCTTGGTGGTTTTCCAACCTCAGTAAGATTCCAGCATGCTGTGTAAAGACTTGGAGCTAAAAAATTTTACTGATCACAAAATTAAAGTGTATCCAAAAAATTTTTACATAGCTTACACAGAAATTAATAAACTAGATGTTAGTATTCTGGTAGTGTATAGTAAAAAAATGTCTATGCTGAGTTTTAGATCACAGAATATATTCTAATCTTTTAGGACATTTCTGTAAAAATGTTCACTTTGGTTAATCATGTTACATTAGGTATGACATGTTTGTGATTAATTATTCAAAGTGAACACAGTTGTGTTCTAAGCCAAGGGAACATTGACTAACCAAGTTAAATACTGCCCGTGCTATTAGAACAGCTGCTAAACAATCACTCAACCCCCAAAGTGCCTAGTATTCCAAAACTGTTAATGGAGGTCTAGAATTACAGCTCTGTCAGATTTGGAGTAATGGATTTCCCCATAAGTCACTTGCTCTGCATGTCCCAATACCATTAACCTTGTTCTGATATCAACAACACCCTGTTAAATGGCCCCTTTTTGGTACATCATTTTGCCTACAGCTTACATGCAATATGGGGGAATGGGTGATCCCTTTTTTTTATAAGGTCAGAAACTAAGCTCTATACAGGCCAGAAACTAAGCTCTATACAGGCAAAGTTGGCTTGTTTTGAGCACTGGGTCTGCTATACACATTTCCACATACATAAGTACAAAAGCTACATTCAAATCTGTTTGCTGCATGCTAAAATAACAGAACATTATTACAATTTAAATTTTTTAGAAGATATATTGTATTGTCTAAAACATTTATAGATGAGAAAACTGCATTCCCCTCATAGCTAAGGCAAATCATGATTTAGCTCTTGGTAGTTTTTGGAGGAATGTGAAAAGTCAATTTTATATTGTTGTATGTGCCAATTTGGGCCAATTCATCTCTCTATGGGCCTAATTTATTAAAGCTCTCCAAGGCCAGGGATAATAGACTTTCATCAGTGAAGCTGGGTGATCCAGCAAATCTGGAATGGATTTCTTAACAGTTTTTTGCTATTTGTTAGAAAATGTTTTCAAACCTAGACCAGATCCATTCCAGGTTTGCTGGATCACCCAGTTTCACTGATGAAAGTGTATCTTCTTCAGTCTTGGTGAGCTTTAATAAATCAGGCTTTATTTGTCTTTTTGCCAATTAGACTGAAAGGCCCTGATTTATTAAAGTTCTCCAAGGCTGGAGAGAATACACTAGCTTTTTGTTAGCAAATGTTTTCAATCCTGGACCAGATCCATTCCAGGTTTGCTAGATCACCCAGCTTCAATAATGAAGTGTATTCTCTCCAGCCTTGGAGAACTTTAATAAATCAGGGCCAATGTGGGAGAAAATACAATATCCGTCACGATAACAAGATGTATATGTAAATTATCTAGTAAGGAAATGTCCCAGTGTCCACTGTGTAAGATGGAAGTTCCCGTCATATTTTGGAGATTTTTAATATGGGAATGCAAGCAGCAAAATAGCTTGATAAGGGTTTTAACTCATGTTTATCTTTTGGCTATAGATAGACATAATTTTAGAATCTACTTAGTGCGGGATTTTTATTCCTTATTCCGCTGGACCTCTTTTATTTTCCACCACACCCCAACTCACTTATCTGGCTAGCCTTAGGCATAGGCAAACAAGGAAATGGAACGGCTAACAGAGAGTTTACCTATTTTCTATACACTCAGAATCAACAAGTGAGTAAGTGCCCCCTTTTTTGGCAACAGCTCAGTTCTATGTTTATGGAGCCATAGTGGGTGAAGTGCAACCAGGAAATGATAAACACAGAATGTATCTTCATGGTTTCAAGAAATATGCATGTCTAGATATATAATGGATTTAGATTGCTATTAAAATAAAAAGATAAACATAAATTCATTACTTCTATTTCTGATGAGGGAAATTAGAAATCTCCATTTTTCTTATTTTTTAGAAGGAATGCTAACTGTAAATTTACAAGTGGAATCAAGCTGTCAAGGTATTATGCTTACCAATTTTCTATATTTCATACTGACATAGTGTGCCTGATAAATGTTCTTCGACCAGTCCATCAATCAAGGGAAATACTTTGTGACTTTACCGGCAGAGAGTTGACAGTTGCCCAATTATTCATATCTAGAAGTAGAATCTAATAAAAAAAAAACAATTTTCCTGAAATCCAGTGTGCTTTAAAAACCTCTTTGAAATGACAACATAGTGGATTTGATTTATTAAAGCTTTCCAAGACGGGAGAAAATCGAAAAATATGGGAGAACCTGGGTGATCCAGCAAATCTGGAACAGACCTGGTCCAGGATTGAAAATATTTGCCAATAGAAAGCAAATGTTTGACCTGTGTTTTACAAAGATTTAATTCTTGATGATTTGCTGTTCAGATTTTGCTAGTGTGTTGCATTAGTCTTACAGCTGGCTAGAGCAGAGACAAAAATAGAATAACAAGATCATTACTTTTCAGTCTTCCATAAAGAAATTGGGATCTTGGTTGTAAAGAAATAATGCAACAGTGGTTGAGTTTGTAAGAAATAAAATACATGATGCTTGCTGTGCCTAGAAGCTATGGGGATAAATAATAATATACAGCAGGGCTTACTGAGGATTGAAATATAATATTTCAGCATAAAAGTACAATATTTTACTTTCCTCACAGTCTGATTTCAGTAGAAAACTGGCTCAGAATTCATGAATGTGTCTTTGCAATGTACCATGTTTAATACAATATGCAAGGAGCTGAATTATAAGTATGGTGCTTCTAACATATATTACTCTTTATATTTATTTTTATCTTTAGATTTATTTTTCTGAATCGTATCTATCTATCTATCTATCTATCTATCTATCTATCTATCCATCTATCTATCTATCTATGTATATATACACAACATTTCAGCATCTCTTCTTAGCATTATAAAACATCATGCTCAGTTGGGTGGCTCCCTCCACCCTCCAAATACTTCTTTGTTAACTCTAGTTTACAATACTTTGCAGATTTTGAAAATCTATACCAATCATAGGATGAGTTTAAAAAAATGTCAAAAGTATATTGTCCTTGGATAGATTCATCAATTACTGTTTAATAAGGCTTAATCTACACGGACTGTTTCCCAAGAGTTTAGCCATGTTTGAAATTCCAATGCATTCCAATGGGATAATCTACACCAGGACTTTTCCATTTTTGAACATTATAGATAACGCTCCTTGTTTTAAAAACTAAAATGAGGGTTAAGGCTGGTAAATGCAGGCTAACGTATCCATTGATTTCAATGAGGACGTTTTTTCTGCGTTTTCACGTTTTTAAATGCTTTAAAACCTAATCATGGTAAAAATGGGGTAAAACACGGCAAACACAGCATAGATGTTTTCCAATGGTTTAAAGGTAAGCTTTAAAACACCTGAATTTCAAACTTGGACTGTTTGAAAAAACGCAAAGGAGACAGTCCGTGTAGACCCAGCCTAAGACTACTTGTGTGTTCGCTTTCTATTCCCAGATTCTGACATAGATTTATAATTCCCACAACCTCTACTCCTTCCTTGCTGTTATCTATATTAGGTTTCTGACCCTTACATGTCTGGTAATTGGTCATTGTCATGATTATTCTATTACAATGAGTATGTTCTTCCTATGCAATGTGTTTTACATCCATGATATATACTTTGTTCAACTACATACTTTTATTTATTATTGGTAGGTAATGCATATATTTTATCTAATAGGCTATGGTTGTCACATTGGCACATTGGCTTCTTCCCACATTGGGCCTGAGTTATTAAAGCTCTCCAAGGCTGGAGAGGATACACTTTTATTAGTGAAACTTGTTGATTAAGCAAACCTGGAATGGATCACTCAGGTTTACTGATGAAAGTGAATATTCTCCAGCCTTGGAGAGCTTTAATAAATCAAGCCCAATATATTTAGCCAACTACAAAAATAAACAAGAATAATGGTTTAGTTTTGTTTAGTCCTCATAAATTAAATGTAATAAAACATGAAAGAAAATGTTTAGGAGATATTCTTAAGTAAAAAATGTTTTACTATAGAGATCAAGTTACCATATGCATTATATTATTGGTGGTATTTTGTATGTAAAATGTACTTTACATAGATTACTACATTAGTTTTTTGTAATAAAATACTGCCATCTTTTCATTGGTGAAAGCTGTGAGTTTTTATAAGGAAGACAAAAAAATCTGATCTAGACAGAGATAATGAGAATGCTTCAGCATGGGATAAAACACAGAATGATAAAAAAATAAAGAATTTCAGTGGTTAAATTACTCTTTTATATCAATATATAAGGATTACATAAATACATAAGTAATAAATAATAAATAATAAGTAATAAATAAATACATAAGTGCTTGTTTTTTTTTATATGCGAATTAGGTGGTTAGATGGAAAAATGATCATATAAGGTAATATTATAGGGAGCGATTAAATAACTAATACAGTTTAGCAAGATAAGCATAATATTTCTGTTTTATAATGCAATCTCTTCTTGAAAGGCTGCTGTTGTATTTTAGGAATATTTGGTTGGTTGAATAATTCATAAATTAATATTTGTTGGAGAAAATATTTACATTAATTATGACAATATTTACAGCAATAAATATTGTAGGCGACAAAAATCTGTCGACAACTGGAACAAAGTATAACTGCACTTTCACTGAAATGAATACATTTTTTGCTTAGTCCTGTGAGTCTGCAGCCACTAAGAAATGTAATGGTTAAGATAACTGAAGAGAAATGTTTTCAGCAATGTTGCCTGCAGTCTCCTGGCTCTGAGTACTGTTCTCTGAAATACAGCACCCTGTAGAGCAGCTTGTTGGCAGAAAAAAAAGATGAAAAAACAGGACCAGGCCATACTGATTGTAAAAGTAGGTTCAAAAAAACCATGAGCATTTGGAAAGGTTACAGGGACAAGTGCAAATAAAAACGAGTTTTGAAGGATAGTTTCTTGTGGTGATATTTAAAATTGATGAAGGCTTGCCTTGCTTCTGAGCTTAGGAGAATATGGAGGTGGCATAGCAATAGGCAGTAGGACAGCAATCCATATGCATGCAGGTTTTATCTGCTGATGTACTGAGGAATTCACTTATCACCCCTGAATTTATACATTTTAAGATACGAGTAGTAC
Source organism: Pyxicephalus adspersus (assembly GCF_032062135.1). Classification (NCBI taxonomy): domain Eukaryota; kingdom Metazoa; phylum Chordata; class Amphibia; order Anura; family Pyxicephalidae; genus Pyxicephalus; species Pyxicephalus adspersus. The sequence goes on along the minus strand of NC_092862.1, from coordinate 121,485,322 downwards.
AGTAGCTGCTGAACGAACTTTTCCAAGTGTACATTTTCTAAGACCCATGGCTTGCGCTAGTAAACTTCAAACCACTGACCCGTAATCATTTACAATTTAGTAGCCAAGTCAATTAGTGGCCAAGCAGGTAATAGCGAGTATTTGGAAGAAACAATTCCTACCATTCCATGAAGTCGAAACTTAGAATGAATAACATTCTAGTCAATGAAAAACAGTACTCCAGAAATGAATGTCTATATGGGAACCCTGGCTTCAATACTTTATGCTTTCCATAGCTTTAACCACGTTGTCCACCTGGTAACAATATTGGTATAGTTTAGGATATGCAGATGCTCCATTGCGATTTTCTTACAGCAACCAACTTTACCAAATTTATTCCATTGTTTTTGTATGAGAAACTTGCCTATTATGTAGAGTAAATATATGGTTTTGTAATTGTTTTCCCCTAATTGTGTAAAGACTGTATTGAAAGCAAACAATGTGCAGTTAACTTTATTATTTTATTTTACAAATATTCTGGAACTGAAATTTTATCTATTGTACAAGTTGTGTCCATCTATCACCTTCTCCACTTGTTTAAAATCAAGGTAAAGCTGCGTACACACGGCAAATTTTTCTCGCCCGATAATCGGTATCGGCCAATTATCGGGCGAAAATCTGCCGTGTGTACAGTCGGTCGTCGTCCATCGTCCGACGACCGTCCTGGCGGATCCATGGACCATGGACGACGACCGATCCTAATGAAAGGGAAGGGGAGAGCGTGCAGCAGGGTGCCGCTCCGTCGCTCTCCCCCTCCCCTCTCCATAGAGCATGAACGGTGCTGTATGTACAGCATCGTTCATGCATCGTGCAGTCTTTTCTCGTTGGAAAGGATCGTGAAAGATCCTTTCCAACGAGAAAAATTGCAGGTGTGTATGCAGCTTTAGTCATTGAAACCAAAAAGATACAGTAACATAATGGAGCAGTGTCCTAAAAATCTCTGAAATACATTTACTGTATGTACAATTATTTTTGCATTAAATCAATTAACTTTTTTCACTTAAGGCTTCTTGACCACTTTTTGCAGTCCTCTTCATCTACATATTTATACTGAAGGAACAGAATTTGTTGGATGCTGAATACATTTTATTGAAATTGCAATGAGGTTTTGTGCATTTTGACATGGACTGCATCTGTATACCAGGATGGGACAACATCCTTATATAAATTTAGAAAGTTGAATAAGTCCCAAAAATAAATACCCTAATGGATAACTTACATTTATCAAAAGTTGGCATTCTGCAAATATCAGTTAGTGTAGTCAATAAACAACATTGATATTTTAGCAGTACTTTGGGGTTGTTTTACTTGTCATTTTTTATTTTCTACAGAATACATCCTCTAAACAGTGCCAGCATGGACAGATAAACATGTGAAAACCTGCCATCATAAATGGTTAGCATTTTTTTTCACAATAGTATTCTCAAGATAGTAATGAATATCTTACCAGTATAATGTATGGTTGTGGAATGCCCCAAAGTGTCACTCCAAATGATCATAAATGCAAAACTGAGATTATTCATTGATGTGGTGGTTGAACTTGATGGACTTAAGTCTTTTTTATAACCTGACCTACTATGTAACTATGTGTATGTAGTGCATTTTTTATGCTCCTGCATTTGCAGACAGCTATTGAATTTTATGTGAACTTACAACTTCTCCTTTATTATCAGGATATGGCATACTCCATGATTACTAGGCAGTTTGTAAAAACATTCAGAAAGTTTTAGCACTAGGTATACAAGCTTTTTCATTTCATTGTCTCTTTGTATTTGGAAATTCACATTTGTTACTTAGTTGCTTTACCATTTTTTGACTTAAAACCAGTGGTATTGAGCATGTGTAGCCCTTTTGATTTTCTCTATTTATTACAGAAGTAGAATTCGAAAAAGTTCGTACTGTAATGTTTGTGAAGACTCATTTAGCCAATTCTGATAAAAGAAATGATCTACATATCTGCAAAATAAAGCAGTTAGATCAGTTACATGATTTCTTGTGTGAACGCTCTACACACCTTTATGAACTCAACATTTGTCTGCAATAGGTAAACTACTGTAAAAGTAAAGCCATGGTAAGCTGTGCATTAATTTTAATAAAACATACAAGCCATAGCCTAAAAAGTGGCATAAATACTGCATAGTGAGGAAGAAATAATTTACAAAATTAATAATACTCATCTTTGTTTGCAAACAGGTTTGGTACATGCTTTAAAACTGTACATGCCTCATGTCTTCTTTAGAGCCCCCAGTAATACGATTGCCTCTGGATAGCACCCCCCAGCCTAGGAGTATATTAGTATGAGTATATTAAGTGTTTTTTTTTGTAAAAATATATTCTAAAATGTTATAAATGCTTCAAACAGGGTATATATATATATATATATATAAATAAAGTAGGTAAACAATGGTATAACATATCTCATATATGATAATATATTCTAAAACATGCTAGTTTGACAAGACTGAAAAAAAAGTATTTTAAATTAAAAAAGCACATACTTGCAAATCTCAGCATAAGTATGAATTAAAGAAATACACTTCATTAAAACCCTGGGCAGGAGGTGTAATATGTAATGATGCTAAACTGACGCCAATTTTGATTTTTTTTTTGTTTGTTTTAAGTAGCAAAATATCCCACTGATTTATCAGAATAAACCTCTGTAAGCAAGAGAATCATATGGGTTGTCAATAATTGTCCTAGTTAACTAAAGCCATGTACATACATCGTTTTTCTGTTGCTGGAAATATTCTTTCATGATGGTTTTCAGTAACAGGAGAATGAACAAGAGGTGTTTGGATGGGGAGGACAAGCGAGTGTCACTCCGCTTTGTTCTTCTCCATAGAAAAGTACACCAGTTGTCCCTACTTGGTCACGTGGTCTATTGGTGACAATAATCTAGTGTGTGTACATAGCTTTAGTCTGGGACTTTTCTGATTAAATGTCAAAGTAACAAACAGAGATGCCCTAGTTCATTTCTGTAGAGAGTTCAGGAAAACAAGTAGTCCATGCATTCTAATGGCCACCTACAGCTTCTTCAGCTAATGGCCATACAACCTCAGCCAATAGCCATACTACCCTAGTGAACAGCTGCTTGCCAGAGCCTCAAGCTTTCCAAGCTGCAAGGCAAGTGGACAAGGAATTGAATACATCTTTACCCATTGATATAAATCAGGAGCAGGACCAGGCAGAGATGCCCCTTATCCCCAATTCTATTTGCATCAACAATAGAACCCCTAGCAATAGCAATTAGACTGAACACAGATATAAAAGGTATTACATGTGGTCCTATCGAACATAAATGTGGTTTATATGCAGATGATGTGTTGATGTATACTTTTCCCCATTGATTACCCTTCCCAATATCCTTTAAGAACTAAGCCTGTTCTTTGGGGTCTTGGGTCTGATGGTGAACAGAAGAAAATCGTTAGCTCTCAATTTATCCCTCCCACAATCTCTGATTTTATTGCAAAATTTCCAGAAATTTAAAAGATTGATCCACATTTCTGTCGTCATGGTTTGATAGGATAGCGGTACCACAATGGACTGCTCTGGAATCTCTATAATGCTCAATCAATACCAATAGAGACAGGAATATGGATCCCGGCGAATAAATGCCTATCATTATTATATTCACTGGCACTTTGGGATGGCCAGAAAATGAACTACAAGTTACACTCTCCCCATCCCCCCCTTACATCTTTGGGATATTCCAGAATCTCTCCCCCCCCCCCCCAATTAAAGTGGTGGCTAAATAAGGGCCTTCTCTGCATTGGGGACCTCCTGGAGGGCAAAGATTGTGAGTGTCTCAACATTGCAGAAAAATCACTCTTTTTCAATATCAGAAATGTTTCGATCTTTGCATCTTTCCTCTCTGCTATAGGGTTGTGGTCAGATGGGTACAGTATTCTGCAGATCCAACAATTCTGGATCTGAATCGTCAATCTCAATTTCTTGGTCACTCAGACTAATCTCAAGCATCTTGAAATGGCACTATTCTCAAGCTTGGATGAAACAGAACCGTTCACTCAATCATACATTTCCTTAGCAGCCCCCATAATGATAACTTGTTACTGGAAAGCTTCCAATATACCCATAGAACTCACCAAAAGCAAACTAAATTGGATAATGATGAATGATAAATTAACCTGCGGACTCAAAGATAAAATCACAGTTTTCTATAATACATGGGACCCTTGGACTTCTTATATCTCAGTGTGGACTCCATGAGAGGAACCCCCCTCCTTATTTTTTCCCCTTTCCTGACTTCCTCTTACTACATCCCCAACCAACTTTTCCCATTTAATTCTGTCACATCACATTGATGCCCAGCTGAACATTGTTTTTTGTTTATAATTTTTCAATGAGAATACAGAAAAATGTTGGTATGATCTTGTTGTCAAATTTTAATAGTTTTGGAAAATCAGTAATTTAATCCATATATCTATTCTGTATAGAACATATGCAAGTTGTAGAGCATACTGACATATTTCAGTTTTTCTGTACAAACCTGAAAGGTCAATGTTTTAATGTTTTATCACCAATCTCTCTTACTGTATCCTGAGACAATGAGCTCAGCTCTTTGATTGTTAATTTTTTTTTCTTTATTCCTCCATCAACCCTATACTTGTAATTCTCCTTGAAAACCAATAAAATCATTTGTCTGCTGCGTTCTCTTGTGTCTGCGGTGACCCCCCATGTCACCTGTGCCTCCTGTGGCTTCCTGTGGCTTCCGTGTTCCCCTGTTTTTGCAGTGACCTTGGTGTCTATTTTTTGGACTTCTGGTCCTTGACCCCAGGCAGAGGATTAGAATGCCAACCAGGCAAGAAGTATTTAGTAATTTAGAACAAAGTAAGCAATGACAGCTTACATCATTTCTCTTTAAAACTTTTTTTTTAAAAACGTCCACAGGTATGGCTACTGAGTATTGTTGGGTGCCATCATACTAATATGGTTCCACATAAATCTGGGTTTCCTTTTTCAGAAAACATGCCATTCATATAAAGAATCATGACTACAACTGAGAACAAATCCATAGAAATAAGTGCTTTTCTTTAATATTATAACAGCAATGCAATACTCTTACTTTTTATAGATAAGCCTTTAGGTAACAAGGGACTATTAATATATTTTATCTTTTGTATATTGTGGCCCCACATACATCATTGCAAGTGCTTTTTATTTTTATATGTATGATATAACAAAAGAACATTTGAGGTATATGTTTTCCCACATATAGATATAATTATGGTACTTAGACACAACAGGCTATTGTATTATTCTTTTCCTGCCTGGAAAAGTGAGCTGATATAAGTAGCCCAAGGGAGGTGTTATCACAGAATACATCTTTGTGTGCTAACCATGGGAGCTTGAAGGTTTTATAAGACATTGCCAAGTAGATATAATAAAAGTTACAGAGATATAACACAACAGAGATGTGAAAAATACAACAACTTTGAGGAAACGTGGAGGAAAAATATAGCAAGATATAATAGTTCTATTTAATATTTATATTCAGAAATACCTGTACATAGTACAGGATTAGCTTGCATTATTATGCACATTTAACTACAACACATATAAGTAGAATATAAATAGGTTTGAATGCAGATGTGCTTGTTAGGCCTGCTGCCTAAACGTATTTATTTAGGCCAACACAGACACTTTTTGGAAACAGGAACTTACCTTTTTTGAAAACAATTATTCCTTAGGCAATGTTTATTAAGGATAGTATTTTATTTTTATGAAATTTTCATAAAGGGTTTTTTTTTTATGGGAAGATGTCCCAAGTAAAAACATGTAGTTTTTCCAGAAATCAAAGGTAAAGTATAGTCAAGATCTTTAAAATCTGTCCTTTCTTGTCCTTTATACACCAGCCATAAGCAGCCCCAGGCAGGTGGCCAGGATAAGAGAAAGCCTTACTAGGACTGAGTTACAGCTAAAATGTCTCCTGATTGTACATTCTTTTCTATAAATTGATTATATTGTTTTTTTAAATAATTTTTGTAAAGCTACCTTTAGTAATTTTGTGTATACTGTTAAGTTTTTGAGTTTGCTTTAATAAAAGTTTGTTATTGATGTCAGCACAGCATTAAGAGGCATTTATTAAAGCAAACGCAATGAAATGATGAAAAAGCTGTTTAAACAAAAAGTTCATGACGTAAAGAGGGTCAATGAGATGCAGAAAATCTGAGTTTTAAACAGATCATATGCAAATTTAATGTAAACTGTACTGGCTTGAAACTGAGACAATGGAACTCTGCATTTTGCAGGGTTTGAGTAGTTCGGTTCAAGTCAGTACAATTTACATGAAATTTGCACCCAATTTAATTTTTCTTTTGCATCTCATTGACATTAGTAAGATATTTCTCTAGTAGCCAATTATATATTAGACTTCAGGCAGACATATAGCAGCATGTTATTGGGAAAGAAATTGAAGCTCCATTTCATATCTCTAACTGCGTTTTAGAATAGCTGTCCCCTATGTACTTTCAATGGATTATATGCTAAATACGGCTTTTGAGCAATAATTTTGCCTGATTGTCACCCTAATCTCTACGTGTTCCTAAATATTAACTTTCATGTCTTTTAAAATATTTCTGGTATTGCTGGCAGTCCAATTTACCCCAAACATGAAAGATACAGCAGCAAACAATCATACAAAGACTTATATAACTTTAAATGGTGGTCATTGGGTTTAGCAAAAGAAAATCATAGCTGGAAGGGGAACTACAAATGATTTTATATAATCACTTTAGCTGTGCTGACGAAATCCTGCTGTGTGTACCTCAAACATGACAGGCTAAGCTGTTTTTCATGGCAGCATGGAATAAGGAAGATAACACTAAACATGATCATGTTCACAAAATATATTTAATCCATGGACCTTCATTTTACATAATGAGCAGATAAAACAACTATTAGTTTACTATTTCAGACCTTTATTTTTCTGACTTGGTAGACCTGTTTTCGTTAATTATTTTCTCCTTGAATATCTCTGGTATCTACTTGCATACCTTCCGGAGTTCACATTGAAAGTTAAACTTTACCAAAGTTTTGGGTGTCAAATAGTTACACATGATTGGCCCTCCCACCAGCTAACATCAGAGATGAATGCAGTGCAAGCATCCTCGGCCCATAAAACAGGTATTCTGCCCACTGCTTTCCTTTTATACATGATTTGTATTCACTTATCACGCTGATAGCCATTAGAATTAGCAAGATGCAATTGAGTTTAATTTTAGATTTGAAAGTGTACAGGCTTGATGCCTTGATTCTGCCATGGAATCACTCTATGCATGTCTAGTGTATGTATAAGAGTTAGTTTATTGTGGGCTCGCTAATCACCCTCTTGTTCTCATGACCATTGTTACTGGGACTAATAGGGAGGAAAAGCATAACATTTTGCTTTGTGCCCCAAAAAGCTACAGCATGGAAATCTTTAATTGGGTAAACCATTGTGATTTTATCCCGCTTTATGCTGCATCTATGGGAAGGTAAGAGGTTAAATTGGGACAAAGTGTTAAAAAAGGTTTCCCCAAATCCCTCCACCAGACTAGTGCTTTAATTACCAACCTGAAAACAGATAGCAGACAGCTTGGCAGGATACAATTCTTCCTAAGGTACTGCAACCAGAAAATTGGCGAATTGACTCTATCCTGTAGCAAAAACTCGTAAAGCAGATAACATTAAATATATAAGGCTAAATGTTTGCATAGCCTTTATGTCAAGATCAAACCTGCTTTGGGATCGAGTAATCCCACTAAGCTCCCAGTTGCTGGCATTTTGCCAACCACTTAGTCAATGGCACTGCAGTGCTGATTCTTAAAGAACCACATTTGGCAGTTGGGCGCAGTGAGCAGTACTGGTACTGCTCACTGCCACCACTATTCATTCTCTATAGGGCTTCCATGGGAAGATGCTATGTGTAAGGTCCCCCCTGTGGCAGCAGATCACTGGCATGAGCCTATTGGTTCAAAAGCTTTGGCACTACTTCATACATTAATAATAATAATAATAATAATAATAATAAGTATATTTCATACCGAACACAGCTTTTATTTGCTGGTATTGTCTTAAATGTTATATTTTATGTCAAAGGCTAGTCTAGGTAATGAAACTACTTGAAATATTTTTTTCAATGTTTGACCAATGGAAGTTTGAAAGCGACAAAAGTTACTGATCATATAAAGTACATTATATCATCATATATACATCATATAAAGTATTTAGCAAAATATTCTATTTAGTGTAAAACTAAACACCACCACACATTCTTGACTAGTTTAGTTAATGTAACTCATTGTAATTAAACAGTTAAGGCATTAAAAGACAGCAGGCAATGGGGACCTATTTATTAAGATAGTACTGCATGCAAATTGATTGAATCCATAGCAGCCAATCAGAATTCAGACATTAATGAAATCATTGGAGTCAATCAATGCAACCAATCATTTACAAGGTACTCAAGTGTGGTAGGACTAATTAAAGATATCAGATAGGAAGAAGTGTAGATCCTTACTGTTTTGCAACATTTCAAACATCATACAGCCCATTGTTAAGCAGGATAGCAATATCAGAAGTGAAATACAAGCCACAAAACTGTATTTTACAGCCCCAAGGGCATCTCCTGTCTTAATTAACATTCCACATAATTAGTCCTGTCTTGCACAGACTGCATGATAATATGGGAAACTATATAGGTCTAATTTAGAAAGATCTTAAACCTGTACAGCAAATATTGATATTTAGCAATGCTTCAGTAGTACACTGTTCTGATTGGCATTCAATTTTCTTGAATATCTGGCTTGCAATTCCATGCTCTCATTTCTATAGACACAACATTATATTTCTAAACTTGCAGTATCTTATCTCAGGTTACCAGTGGAACAGGAATTTGAAAACTAAATAAAATAAATATTTTTATATTTCCAGCTTTTTGAAACGAGATAGAAATGTTAATTCTACCGGTAGGTGTATATATATATATATATATTGTGAGATATCACAGGGGGAATTGCTCGTGGTAACA
>NC_092862.1:121407344-121475582 GCF_032062135.1 Pyxicephalus adspersus | reverse complement strand
TTTTTTTTTTATTTTTCTACTAGGTCTTATTTTCGGGGTAGGTCTTATATTAGGGCAGGTTGGGGGAAAAGTGCTAGGTCTTATTTTATTTTTATATATATATAAAGAATACACTGGCAAGTGTGAAACTTTAAAAATCCTGATGGCATCAGTTAAACCCAGGTTCTCCATGACAATGGCCTTTCCATGTCCTGCACAATGTAAATTAGCATGCCTGCTTGTAGTTTGCATATGGACAGGGTGACAAGGCAGATATACGATAGGACACAGGGACAGAGCATTGTCCCCATATATGTGCCTGAACAAAGATTTTCATGGTGGAACCACCAGATATGATTTTAATGAAATATTTAGAAAATTACTTTTCTCATATTTTATTCTGATGTTAAAGCCTATATAAGATTGGTTGACTTGTATTGTAATTGTAAAATACAGGTGCCAGTCCTGTGTAGGATATGGTACTTGTCTAGTATTGGGCACTCAGATAGAGAGGACTATTTATCTTACTCCATGCTCCTGCAGGCTTTCTCCCTGCTAGATTTGGTAGTGAGTATCAGCTCCTGAAACTCCTCAACTTTTCTAGTTGCATTGGCTTTCCTCTTCACTGAACCTAGTTCTAACCTGTACCTAATAATGTTGAGGGCCACCCACATTCTAGGGGGGGAGCAAGGATTACTTTGCATATTCTGGTGGGGCCATTTTTTAAAGCTCATTCTAATTCACCATGTAAAGAAGTGGGCAATTGGTATTTAAAGTGGACCCACCAATACATTGTAGACATCAGGCAGCCACTACCTGCTCTGTACATTAACAATGACTACAGCCTATGGTTGTTAATGTAAACATAAGCTTTGAACCTATTGTTGGGATATACAATGTTTCCATCTACTGATAGTTATTAGGATTTGAACCTCCTGTAAAAACCACCGCCAATTGAAATAATGTCCACTGTATACCTCACCAATGGGATCAGAGCTGATCATAGTCAATACAGATGTTGGCTTGATTCCCACTGGCTGGTGGACGTGTGTCTGACAATTACCAGCCAGTAGCTTAACAAAGGCATTGGGTCAAAAAACTATTTTTAATTGATAACTCTTAGTTGTGAACTGATTAAAGTTGTTGTTTACCTTGCCAATGCTGCAACAGGCAAGGCAAACTTTGGTTCAAATTAATTACTGAAATTAGTCAAATTTGAGCAGTGAATAGTAGTCACTGGATTTGGCACTCTACACTAGTGAAATAAAAGAATCAACAAAAACTTTATGTCTGCATTTGAAAAGAAAAATTATGACAGCCCCATATTTTTTAATTTCTTGTAATTTTTAGAAAAGTATAACTAACTCCAGAATACAATTAAATTATGATATTTTTTTAACAATAAATCACAACATGGATATGTAGTAAATTAAAGTTTTCCCTATGAACAAATACATTTCATGGTTCACTGTAGGTTGACAATATAGTTAAGTCTCTGCAATAGCACATCATAAAATACACAGCATCTTCTCTTCCCACATAACATTAAACTGCTTAAAGCTTCCTAAAAAAGCAGCAGTTTTATAATAGTTCACCAGAAACTATTTCCTTCTATTTCACGTCATCTTTCCAAAGATAGGCTGAGCTGTGTCTGAAAGAAGATAAAGTTATTAATAATACTTTGAGCTTCTGCCTTGAGGTTCCTAGATTTATCCCATGGCCTTGTCAATGTAGATTTCTTCTGGAATTTATTATTACAATGCTTGAGGCATACATATCTTTCTGCAGAGTGTACATTTCCAGCCTCCAAATTCACTGCATTATGTAGTTGTCTTTGTTAAAGAAACTGGTCTGCCATCTACATTGTTCCATGAAGTATATGGACACTAAATGATGCACACAAAAAATAAATAAATAAACCTGACAAGAGTAGTAACCCTTTTCTACTATTCCTAAAGAAAAAGGTTTGGCTTTTAGATACACATTAACTGTTGGTAGACTATGGAAGTTGCACATACACTGCCTTGATTAAAGAAGTCCCCAAGCCTTGGCATGGACTTAATTGATCAGGTTTCAGCAATGTTATGTGTCCAAAAATGAGGTCACCCAACTTCCAGGATTTATTGAATGACCAGGTTTTTCTATCAATAGAATTTATCTGCCATGATGGCACAAGCATATTCCAAAATTACAAGATCAGGATTCATCAAGCTTAAATTTTAAAAGAATGGTTCCCGGGTGCATGAAACATCATTTCCACACATTTATTGGCCACCATAGAATCCAGTCCCCAACCCTATTGAAAATCCTTGGCATGTGCTGGAGAAGATTTTACACAGCCGTCTAACTCCCCTGTTATCAATACAAAATTGTGACAAAAAGGAAGGCAACCTTAAACAAAAATAAATGTTTTGTCATTACAAAAGCTTTTCAAAATACAATGATACCATGCAGAATTCATGTCATAATCAAAGATAAATGCAGTCCAGTCCTTGGCAGTATATAAAGAATCATATGTAACATATCACATTTCAGTTGGATTATAAATATCAATCTGAATTGGAAAGTATGGCCTTTAAATTGTAAGAAAGGGCCTATTTGTGTTTAATTCTAAATAACAGAATGTTCCCAAACAATGGCAACACTGACACTTGGAGCCCTCATACACCAAAGCTTTAAGAACTAGGAAACAGGAAGAGCCGGAAAATAGGTAAGTTAATTTTAGAACAAAAATTGGTAAGGATGTTATAAATCTAAAAGCCTAAATGAACCTGAACCTATCTAAATACATTCCAGGTATATACAAGCAAAATGTGTTTGAATGACTCACAGTTCATTCTCTTTTTAAAGCAGACATTGCCCTTATAGAAAACAACGCCCCGTACCAGAAGCTGCAGAAATGGATTCTTGCTCTACATGGGGAAGCAGTGGTCTCACTGCTAAAGTCTGACACACCCCTCACCATGTCAAACCTATAGCTTGCAAGAATCAAAGTTTATTCTTCCATTTGAATGGAGAGCTATGCCTGCTTCTCCACAGCAATAGGTCTTTCTCTCCAGCATTGATTCTTTTCTACATTGAATGGGGCTGCTCTTTAAAGATAATAAGACTTTGCACACCTTCATTATGATGTATCTGAAATGTATTTCAAATTAATAAACATTCAATCAAGCTTTTAAGGTTCATTTCTCTTTCATCACTGAATGTTGGATTCTTAATATACAAACCTATGTTGTCTTTTAATCTTTAGAAAAACACCTTTTAGGAAAAAAGAAAAGGTCAGCCTGAAGGGATGCCTGTCTATTAGTGTTTACCTTTGCCTGGCCTCTGAATGAATGAATGGGAAAGAGAAAGCTAAGTCATTAATTTTTTTATACACTGTGTTGCTATGGTATCTTTGGCTTTTAGTTTAACAGATGCAAATGCCAGCAATACTGCAATATGTGCTAAAAGTATCATTACAAAAAAATTATTTCTGCTAAAGTGGTATGTAATACTTTTCAGAAAAAAACATCACATTCAATTTAGATTAATGCAAGTGATATATTGCATCCTGTCTGCTCAACTGTGTCATAAAGGCTTTGGGCTTGTGTCAGTGGCATTTAACTAACATTAGTTTGAAATGCTTCTGGGATCATTGAAGATTCAGGGGTCAGCTACATTTGACCAGCAGTTGACCTCCTTCTGACCTGTATTTGACCTATTTGAATCCTTTTGGCTAAATCTCCATTTTTCTATTATTTGGATCTGAGCCATTGTGCCATTCTGACCTCTTTCTGAAGGTAATCAGATGATTGTATCCTAGGTACTTTTTAATTTATTGACCTGGAATAATCAGACAGACAATGAATGGAAAAAAAGTTTTGATCTGCATGCATATTGGATAAGGCAACAGGTTAAGAGTCAGCAATTCCTTACTTACTTATTTAGAACATAGTAATAAATTCCATAAAAGGATTTGGGTTCCTGATTACATCCCCTGAGCTGGAGGATCAGGGAATGCCTTTGTGTCTAAGGTCCTGTGTCAGATAAACAACTTAGTGCTGTACACATACTGTTGTATAGAGAGGGGAGGGGGAGGACAAGCAAGCGGCAACCATCTTTGTCCTCTTTTATAGTCTTCCTTTCTTCCCTGTTGTTCATCAATCTGGATACATTAATGAATGACATCAGAGGACCTCTGTATATATCAGATATTCACTTGAGATGAACACGACTGTCTCAGATACAATTATCTGGTGTGTGTACGTATGTAGCCTAGTTCCATGCTGGATACCTTCCTGGCCGAAGTATAATACCATTCAGAGTCATTTAAAGCAGACCTATCACCAAAACTTTTACTTTACATAAAAGTTAGACAGCCCTTTTATATAAGGGAAAAATGGCCTTGTTTTTTGGGTAGGATTCAAAACATCTTTTGTCTCTATTAATAAAGAATGGGAGCGCAGAACCTCCTGGGATACATACGTCATACATCTCAGGAGGCTTCTGGCAGCTTCTCCATTGTCGGTGGCTTAGTGGTTAGCACTCTTGCCTTTGCAGCGCTAGGGTTCAAGTTCAAATCTTGGCCAGGACACTATCTGCATGGAGTTTGCAGGTTCTCTATGTGTTTGTGTGGGTTTCCTCCTAAAAACATGCAGTTAGGTTAATTGGCTTCCCCCAAACTGACCTTGGACTGTGGTAATGACATATGACTATGGAAGGGACATTGGATTGTGAGCCCTTTGAGAGAGTTAGTTGCATGACTATGGACTTTGTAAAGCGCTGCATATGTCGGTGATATATAAATACTGGCTTATAATAATGTGCAGAAGGAGCTTTGTCTTCAATGGGGAAAAACAAATGCAGATCTCATGCGCAGTAAGATCAGAAAGAAGATGGTGGCACTCTGCACTTCCTCCACGCCGGGATGAAGAAGGATTACAGAACAGCACAGGACCCGATCCAGGAAAGCTTCTGAGAGACCGAGGGATCTGCAGAAGTAAAGCTGAGTGAGTTTTTTTTCTTTTTAGTTTAGTTCTGCTTTAACTACACCAGCCTCAGAACTATGGCAAAGTAGGGTGGTTTAAGAGGTTTAGCCATGTCAGGCTATTTTCTATTTTTCATTACACATTTTATGTATTTTGAGATAGGGAATAAATAAAGCAAAGAATCATGGGATGGGAGATTGCGGCAGTGCAGAACAACAATGCATGATCTTACACTACAGGAAGTGATAATCGGAGAATCCTTTTCAATTACAGCCACTGTATTTTCCTACTGCTTTAAATATCCGTTTGTTGTCTAAAACCTATCTTTAGATGCATGTTTTTACATTACAGAACCGGCTCCATAGTGGATTGTCTAACACATCTGAAATGCTTGTGAATTTACAGTTGTTATAAAATAAAACACATTTTCCAAGCACATTCCCTGTTGAGGAATCACCTTAGTGTTTAGTGTGATCCATTATTTTCAAATTGTTATAAAAGTCCCATATGGCAAATTCAATCTCCTTATTAAAAATAACATTTCAGTGTGTAGACTTGCATCCCACTCAGCCTTTCAGAAACAATTTGATTTACCGCCTCTATTTTATACAGTGAAAACTCATAGGAGTTCTAACATACTCATTTATTTAGGAATATTGTTGTTTTTTTGTACTTAGGTACACAGGAGATTACAGGCAGGGTAACATTGGATGAGAAGTTGGGCACCTAATGTTTTATATAAATATAGCAATTTCTTGAGAGAAAATGGCTGATCAGTTAGGACAGGCATGCATTTGACACAGGGGGCCTCCTGGTTTATTATTAATATGATTTATTCAATTAAATTAAAGCTCTCCAAGATAGACTTTCATTGGTGAACCTGATCTAGCAAACCTAGAATAGATTTCTTTAAAGTAATTTGCTATTTATTGGCAAAAGTTTTCAATCTTGGACCAGATCCATTCTAATTTTGATGGATCATAGTGGTCCTCCCATGATATTCTATCTTCTTCAGTCTTGAAGAGCTTTAATAAATCAGTCCCACTTAGTTTTCAGCAAATAATTGACAAATGAGTTTTAAAATATTGCTTAACAATCTATTGGCACTTAATTTAGCTTCCTATGCACTTTTTATATCTGCCTTACCTGTGACCCTCCCCCTGCACAACACAACTAATGGTCTCAAACACATTGGGAAGGCATCAAATTCCAGGAATTAACCCCAAAGAGGACCAGTTAATACAAATGTTAGACCTGTTAATAAAAAGTGTATCACTACTTTGCAAATCTGATTGAGAGAATTCCAGTGTGCGGATTCCCTGGTATGATTAACGCATTTTTGTTCTTTAAAACAAATTTCCACATGTGTTTCTAAATTAAAAAATGAGAAGGTGTGTCCAAATTTGTGACTGGTACTGTATATTGATTGTATATTTTCTGGGGATAGGGTCTGGGTTTGCTGCACCTTGAGTTCATGTTGAAGTTTAGGTGTTGTCTGCTTGCCAAATGTGTGCACAATTTCTTGTGGGGGATTTTTTTACAACCACTAATGCCCTGTCTGAACTTTCAAATTGGGTCAGCAGGGTTACTGATAGGCAATACAGGTAGTCCCCGGGTTACGAAATAGGGACTGTAAGTTTGTTAGGTTGAATTTGTATGTAAGTCAGAACAGGTCCATTATTTAAAAAAATTAGGACAGAAGTTTGTCTCAACATATTATTAGGCAGCATGGTGTCAGTTACTGTATAAGGACCTCACTGAGTTATTCACAAACAAAGCAAAAAAAAAAAAAAAAAACAAAGCAAAAAAAAACTTTATATAGCCTAGACATTCATTAACTTCTGGAGCAAGCTGTGCTTTCATATGAAAAAAGAAACAACTGCAGAGTTTGTCTTGTCATTAAAGAGTTACAAGAGCTGGCTGAACAGCAAAAGATTTCTTCTGCAGGTCATGCGAAGCGCCCCCTCCCCCCATCAAGCCTCTGGCCTGCACACAAGTGAGCAGGGAAGCCCTGTTGGTATCTAGGAGTCGTCCATATGTTGGATGTCCTTAACTCTGGGACCACTTGTAGTGGGGTTTGATATGTACCCTAAAAGTGATCCTGGCAGTGTTTTGTGAGTGTATGCCCCTGATTCATCATTGAAATCCGCGATCGCTGGAAGCGCGATAATACGCGCTTTAATGCATGATCGCCAGTAAAAAGCTGTCGGATAAGCGCGGCTCCGTGCGCGAGCTTTTCCGGTTGTTGAATAGCGCGATCGCGCACGATTCCGGATCGCTAATACGAATGCGCGACCGATAATCCGATTTTGCTTGATGAATCAGGGGCTATGTTGGAGCAGTTAACAAGGAGAGATGATGCTTTACAGTGCTGCTTTTCTGTGAGCTGCATTATGGTGAACTACATATTTTTGTGTACCCCATGTATTTCCAATTTACAAAGCAGATCCCACATTTAGTATAGCCTTTTTGTCTGTGCCTGTTTATCTGCTGTGCCATCCTTTATTTCTATCTGTAACAAGGGTTCTGGATTTTTTTTTCTTTCATTTTTATCTTAGTTAAAAAACATGTTGCGGTTGGGTTGGGGTTTAGTATTTCCTGTAGTTTGATTATGGAGTTTAATTTTGTTTTATTTCCTGTTTCTTGGGGGATTTTAAGTTTTTATTGCTGAGCAAGCATACTGTTGCTGCTGTATTATTAAAACCTTTGTTTGCTGCAGCCAAAAAAATCAGCTGAGAACCAAATGTGGGGAGGGTAGCCTCCTTAATAGTAACACTTTGCTGCAAGTAGCTTTTTATAAAGCAGTGCTGGATACTACTGCTTATAAAACAAACAAAAAAGCTACACACTTTATAATGCATGCAATATGATGATAGATATCCCTTTGATGGCACATTGTTATATCAGTAAATACACAGAAAAGTCATCATTCTCTAAGTATACTATTTTGTTTTAAAATAAAAAAGTTCAAAGAGGAGGGAACACCTACATGACATAACTGCATCCAGCATAATTTTATCCTTAAAAAATGCATGGATCTGATACCTTAATTGGATTGTTTTCAGTAGAATAAATATAAATCAAACTCTGCATCTTCCATAAAAAGTAAATGAAAGAACTTTTTTGTAATCAGGAAGTAAATACATAATCATCCCTTCCGAATCACCGATCATTCTGCCTCACCACATTGATTAATAAGTCCATTTTTTTTATTTAGTCTGATGTGTAGACCTCTAAAAATGTACCATTTAAATACTAAATGTAATATACTTATCTAAACCTCGTTTATAAATCCAAAACATAGCAAACTTTTAGAAAGACAGCATTTGGATAAATTGGGTTATTGGTTTAATACATTTTTTTTTATATTATTTTTACTTTATTGTTCTTGTAACAGAAATATCTGCAGAAGTAAAGAATTGACTTATTGTGCTGGATTTTTTAAAGCTCTCCAAGACTGGAGAGGATACACTTTCATCAGTAAACCTAGGTGATTGAGCAAACCTGAAATGGATCTGGTCCAGAATTGAAACTTTGCTAACAAACAGCAAATTACTTTTAAAATACTTGAAATCTATTGCAGGTTTGCTAGATCACCCAGTCCCACTGATGAAAGTATCTTCTCAAGCCTTGGAAAGCTTTATTAAATCAGGCTCATTTTGGTTAATTTTGTGCTAAAAGGTGTCCTTTCTTATCCAAGATACCAAGTTGGTAGAGGTATACATGGGTACCCATATTGTTGAATTCTCTCCTTTACTCCTCAGGTGGCAGCCAGTCAAGTCTGTGTTATGAAGTGTCTGCAGGAAAAGGTGCACCAAGGAAGAGCTTTTAATGAGTAAGTATAGGCCCATATGTGGCCCAAATTCCCAAATTATTATCACCAGAGGAGTCTTACTCAATGGAATGGCTTCATACACCATAGCTAGGGTTGGCTGAAAGTAAAGGAAGCCCCATGCAGATAGACTATGCTACCTCTACGCATTTCGAGGCTTAATTCTCAGTTTTGACACACATAGACCCCTAATGTGAAGAGTTAGTTAATAGTGGAATGGAAATAGTTTAATCATTTGTGTAGAATCAGAATTCAATCTGTTGATCAATAAAATGCCAGAATTTCAATGACTTCTCTCAATCCCATCTCTGGAGGATGAACTACTACCTCTGAATAGAAATAATTGTTAGGCTACGTACACACATGCAAATAATATTGTTAGAAAACGAACGATTAACGAATGGTCAACAATTATTCATGATTATTTTATGTTCAAATATAATCCGCCAATATAGTACACACACTAGATACGATCGTTTGAACGAAGCAGGAAGTGACGTATACCAGAGAAAGTACCGCAGGACCATCCACGATCACTGAACGACTGTACACGCAATATATCAGGGGTGCCCAACAAGTGGCTCGGAATCTACCGGTAGATCGCAAAGGCAACGCAAGTAGATCGTGGAGCCTTGCCTTTCAAAATAAACACTACCAGGCACAGAAGTTATTAAGTCCATGTTTTTATTGTCCATTTTGACATGGCCATTTTAAAAATAGTTTGAAAGCCAAAAAAGTGTGGGCACCCCTGCAATGATTGTCGCCTCATTTCCAGCGACATTTCTCGTTAATCGCTGGCCAGTCGTTGTGCACTTTTTTTGTTAACGTTTGTTTCCAACAATAAGTATTGCACGTGTGTACATAGCCTTAGATAGTTGCAAACAGACATCCTTTGGGAAAAAGCAAAAAACTATTCTGTAAAATGAAAAAAAATACACACAGATGAAAATTACAGAATGTTTGTTGTAGTAGCTGTGCTTACAAGTATTTGGGTAATATATTTACATAAATTAGTAGGGTGGAGGAGTGCAGGAGTATGCAATATATTGAAATAAATTCAATCTAAAATATGTTCACATATTGAAATGCCAGATTAACATACAACTGTTTTGTAGAATGGTAATGCAATTCCAAAAAGTTGTTTTCAATCCTTTTAAATATGCAGCTTTCATAAAAACAATACCTGGTGATCTCACTATGTCTTTGTGCTTCCAATTATAAGTTGACAATGGTCTACTGGATGTTTATGTGTAGTCATGCTATCATTTGAACCCACAGTGTAAATTACAAAGTGCGTGCTGATACACATTGAGCAGGCATATCGGGTGCATAACTAGTTACATAGTCAGTTACGTTGAAAAGTCCACCAAGTTCAACCACATATCCCAGATAAAAAGCTTATAGTCATAGTTGATCCAAAGTAAGACTAAAAAACCCTGGTTCAATTTGCTAAAACAGGGAAAAAAAAATATTTACTGATCCCGACAGGCAATCAGATGTTCTCTGGATCAACAGTCTTTGTTATTTTTATTCTAAAACTTTAATACTAAGTCAATTTACGTGCTTCTAGAAAAGCATCCAGCGTCTTCTTACACAATTTATAGTGCACATAAATAAAGAGTTTAAAAGGCTGGAAAGAAGAAAAAAGATGTAAAACTACATTTTAGGAAAAAGATACACAATTCTTTACCAAAATAATTGTCATGCACTTACAATTTTATTTTATTGGAGCAAAAGGTATAAATAAATACAAGATGATGGAATCCGGAATACCTGCCTCATCATAGTTTGCTCTGTGGTGGCCTAGACTGTCAGCCCAAACAATATTGATGGCTAAAGACTGAAGAAAGAAGATGGTGGCACCTGCAATGGAATAAGGACAAATGAGTCCAATTAAAAAAATTGCATCAGACAGTTAAGAATATTTTATTGCAGAAGGAAAATCCCCTGCCCTTTTTGCAATAAAGGACCTGACTGGTTGCACTTTTTTCAACTTTTGGGTTTAGTTCTGCTTAAGCTCACCTACATGTTTGACATTCCATTAATTAAAGTAGAACAACACCCACCAGCTACATTACTCCTACTGATATCCTCACTCTCCTTTCCTGAGTTAATGTATTTGGCCATCTTGATTGACTGGTGCAGAATGATGTAAATCTCACACAATTGCAGGTTATTTTTTTTTCTCCAGGTACCAAGATTGAATTTCCGTTTTTTTGCTAGGGAAATAGTAATTGGAGATTGTAATAGCAATTTTTGTTTTACAAAGCTAAATTACTCTTTAAATATTTCATTCCTTATATATGGTGTCTCTGTCTGGTATCCTTGGTAGAGGATGGAACTTTTTTTCCTTTCTGCAGAAGTTTTCAGAAAGTAGAGGACTGAACCAATGAAATTTGATTATCTGTTGATGGTATTTTCCCCCTGTTTTTACAAGTTCTGAAGCTCCCAATGATAAAGACTCTGCAGGGAACATTTCATCATATGCCATATTTAATAAACTTTTTTCTAAATGTACATTTTTATGATGACATTTGTAACAGATATGAAAGGTTTGCAGAAATCCTGCCGTTTTGGCAGTCACCCAGCTTCGAACGTATTCAGTACATAAACTACAAGGAAATGGAAAGCAAATATTTGCAGTGCCTATAATAAATGGTGTTTCTTGAAGTGAAACATTCAGCAATGTTTTATTCACAGTGTTTATAAGTCTTGTTTCTACAGCTTGACTTTTACCAATGTACAGCTAGAGGAATGGTTTAGATAGAAATCCTACAGTTTAGCAATAAATCGTACATAATATGAGAAGAAACACAGAGATTTATTTATAGGGAAATGTAGGCTGTTAACTTAGAAAACTGAATGATCACCTTGCAAGTGCATTTTTGCTTAGTTTAGCAATTTAGGTGCAACTTTGCTGACTTTACCTATCCATTCATGGTTAAGTTAAGTATTATGTTTTCTCAGCATTCCCGTACACATAATTGGATATTCTTTGCTGAGTAAATCTTCACTACATTCACTAATCTGAGTAAAAATCACCTTGCACGCTAATATTTACCTTTGCGAAGTGATTAGCCTAAACTACTTTAGTAAATCAACTCCAAAAAATCATAGATCACCATTTTCAAATCTTCCTGTTCTTTTGTTTCACAGCTTAAATCAAAGTAATGGTTTCATAGACATTTGCTACCAAAAAACATTGATGTTTATAGAATGTATCTTTTATTTGTCATGCCTTCAAGCCTTCACACACAGGTCATAGATTATATGCAGTTTAAGAGCAATGAGTTGATTTGCTACAGTATATTTACTCCAGCGCAGTGTTTCTCAAACTTTTTAACAGGGGAGAAACCTTGAAATAACATTCAGGTCTTCAGGGAACCCCTTCTACTATATCTACAACTCACAGTAAATTAGTGTGGTTGTCAAAAGAATGACTTTCATTGACCAGTGGGAAGAATGCCATCCTTACAGATAACCAAAAAGATCACTGGTGTCACTTTAACTGACCCGAGAGTCACAAATTGCTCATTATTTAGGGAACCCAACCTTTGGAGGAACCCTGGTTGAGAAACACTAGTTACTGCCTTTGCTTTACAATGGTTTTGGATCTCTCTATCTATTCTATTCAAATGCAAATACCATAGTGGAATAAATGCAATACACAGCAATAATTATTGGTGCACTCAAGACTTACTTTTGAGCTTGCCCAGTTGCACAGGCTCCCTTCCTGTGGTAAAATTGGTTACAGTGATTTCACTGCACACTGTAAGCTTCTCTTAGTACGTAAGACAAAGCCCACTCATCATCTAATCCATTTCTGTCATCTAATCCTGTCCCCAGTTTTACTGTCCCTGGTTGGCCCCTTTAATTTTTTGGTTTTCAATTGTTTTAATCATGGAAGCTCAGCATCACATGTGGGTGTTGCCATAGCTTGCTTCTTTCTTCCAACACTGCTACCTGTAAAGATAACCAATAACCTAGTGAATTAAATTGGTCTCAAATAAGGTATTTATTATTCTCCGACATGCGGGAAGGAGCCTTTTTGCTCAAAGAGAAAAATTTGCCGATCTCACGCATGCGCAGGGAGATCGGCAAATTTTTTCATCCTACATCACCCGATCTTGCTCCTGGGTCCGGTGACGTAGGATGAAGAACCAGGAAAGAAGACAAAGATGGCGGTGCCCCAAGCCCCGGCTCCGGGATGAATGTCAGGACAACGTGGGACCTGATGCTGGACACCCCCGGAGTGATCGATCTGCCCTGCGGGATTGAAGGTAAGTGTGTTTTTTTTTTGAGTATAGTTCCTCTTTAAGGGACAGGTTGAAAGTAAAGTGGGCAGAGAATAGGAAGGATTGGACAGAGATTTACGTACAGTTTTTTTTAAATTAATTCAGTAAAGGGTAGGGATGAGCGAGATGGCCTCTGACAGTCTCGCGAAAATGTCCTCGAACTTCCGATGGGTCGGCGAAATTTCAGCGAACCAATTTTGCGAATTACAAAACAGTCAATGGGCCAATTTTAAACATTAACAGCAAAGCTCCTATACATGTTAGAACCACCAAATTTGCTAGGTATATGTAGGAGAACAGTGGCAACAAGCGCAAAATACAAAAGTTCCAAAAGACCTTGTGGTTTTCCAGAAATTGTGACATCACGGTCATCATCATCCTCATTTTCATCTAAGCCAACCTCTGCAAATGCAGCCACTGATCCAGAACCCTTGCCAAGCAAGTCCTGACCACACTCGCCAAGGGTCTCAACGTCTGCCTCCTGCTCTGAACTTTGCACTGACAGATCCTCCGGCTGTTCGTCGACATAGGAGAGTCATTGGGAGGTACAGACACATTAACCATGCTAACTCTTGTGTTTGCAGCACGGCTGTGCTGGTTCCTGCTGCTGCTGCAGAAAAAGAGACTGCTGTACTTGAGGCCCCTGAGTCCACAATCCTCTCCACGTGACGTGGCTGTATGATTGTATTCAGGTATCAAACACTGAAATATCTGTATTTATTTTACAATAGGCCAGAAATTTCACTGTACCAAGCAATCTTCTTTGGTAAATAGGAACAAGTATCAAACACTATAATATCTGTTTTTATTTTAAAGTAGGACAGAAATTTCACTGTACCAAATCGTCTTCTTTGGCGAATAGGAACTGCAATTGGTTTTATTTAGCTTTAGTGAATGTACAGTGTGAAAAAGAAGACTAACAGTATATTCACTAATACACAATATAGATTACACTAACTGTGCTGACTGCTGACAATTTAACAAAACTGACTAGCTATGTGTGGCACTACAAGTAGCACAATTGTACCTTCAGTGCATGTGCAGTCAGTGAACAGCACCTAAGAGTGTAATAACTCCAATATAACTTGCACTAAATATGCTGACTGCTGACAATTTAAGAAAACTGACTAACTAGTAGCTCATGTAAAAGTAAAGATGTCTGCTAACCTATTCTACATACACAATATCCTATACTAAACAGTAGCACAGGATATACGCCCTATAAAACACAGAACTGTGCAGCTAAAAATTAACTAAGAAGGCTCGTACACTATCCCTGTCACACTACATGTCTCTCCCTGCATCTATCCTCTACACAGAACACAAGATGAAGTAACTGCCCCCTCCCTCCTTCTCTGTATACACATGTCTGTGCTCAGATCTCTCCTGATTGGCTACTGGGCCTTGCTGTACATTCTGGAAGCAAATGATTCGCTCTCAGCAGCGATTCCCGCCTAAATTTTGCTGCGTTACCACTAGTGTTGATGTTCGAATTCGGGTTGTCCCTATATTCGACCCGAATATGGCTGTTCGAATTCAGGTAGACCCGACCCGAAAAACACGGGATTCAAGCAGTTTGGGCACTCGGGCTCAAAAAGGTTAGCCATCACTGCTCTACACAGTGCTGAAAAAAACCCAAATTTTTCCTTCCATTGACTTTAATGGTGTTCGGCTTTGACATTCGACCACCCAAATTTTTTTGCTATATTCGAGCGAATAGCTGCCAAATCGAATAGTGAGCTATTCGACCAACACTAGTTACCACCCACTGCTTTTTCCCTCGTTCGTTCAGCAAGAACACAACCTCATGGCGAATCATAAGGCCGTTCTCGCTCACATGTTTGGTAAGCGAGAAATGCCAGTTTCGCCGTGAGATCGAATTTACAAATCTCGCTCATCTCTAGTGTAGGGTGACCTATGGGGAAGCGGGGGCGGTTGAGGTCTGGGAAGGTAGGAGTCCTGGTCGTTAAATTCTGGAAGGGGAACCTTTTAGGTTGGGTGCCCCTTTAAGTAATTTAATGTTAGGTCCCTGAGGCGGTGCTGGGTGGGTACGGGCCAGTGTGTTGATGGTCAGATTTGAAATGTTAGGTGCGGACTTTGCCTTCCAAGACCTGCAGCCTGGTTGTTCGGATTTAGAACAGGGTAGTGTCATAAAGAAAATAGAATATTGTTGTTTAATATGGGAGAGTTAAATAGTTTAATTATCTTTGTATTTTAATATATGCTTGGTTGTAAATTTGTATAAAGGTATGTTATTTATTTGTTGTAAATGGATATTTATTTATGCTGTTAAATAAATGGCTGTTATCAGTCATTTCGAGTCCAGTGAAGTTGTCAGTGAGTTTTTATTCCTTCCCTTCTAGTTTTCATTGCTATTTATGTTTTTTAATAAATAAGCCTTAATAATTCAGTAAAACAGTGCATACATTGGTAATGAAATGCAAAGTATAGTAAACCATAGCAAATAATCATAAAATATTTTGCTATGTCAGACCACTGTCAGACTTCTGAATACTCCTTGAATATCACTGGTTTATGTTTTCTATATATACCACATATAAATATTTATCAATATGCTCTGACTATATATTTTTTTTAATTTCTACCACAGGCATTGAGAACTCTACCAATTCATATTCTATAAATAAATAATGAATTATGAATTCAATGCGTAACAACATAAAAAAAATGTATCTCACCTTTCCCTGGCTGGTGTGACTCATAGTTTTGGCATTTCATTATATAGTTGCACTTTGGTAGTACTTCCCATAGAATAGCAGTTCCTTCTGTCCTTAGTCAATTATTTCATATTTTGTTAATCACATTTGGCAATACACCCTCTCTTGGGACCATCAAATTATGTACAAGAGAATCATTAACATTTTATTCCATCTGCTTACATAGAGAAGCTCCTGGAAAATGTTGTAATCTATGATTCATTTATATGTACAGGTATATGTATGTAGGAGGGCTGGCACAGGAAAGGAACATATAAAATCCTCACTGCAAAAGAAAAAACAAACAAAAAACTTTATGGAGCCCAGACATTCATTAACTTCTGGAGCAAGCTGTGCTTTGATATGCAAAAAGAAACAACTGCAGAGTTTGTCTTGTTCATTAAAGAGTTACAAGAGCTTGCAGAACAGCAAAAGATTTCTTCTGCAAGTCATGCGAAACGCTCCCCCCACCCCCCCATCAAGCCTCTGTCTTGCACACGAGGGAGCAGGGAAGCTCTACATGTCGGATTTCCTTAACTCGGAGACAACCTGTATTGAAATATATGAGGGTTGAAACTTGTTAAATTGTGGACGTTTTTTTAGGGCTAATAGGCATGCTAGTTTTATATAGGTATAGAAAGCTTAAAGCTGCCTAGGGGGACATTTACCAATAAAAAACATACAACCAGGAGATACACAATTCCTTTACCCCCTTGCCTTAAATTTAACACAATACTTGGGAATACAATTAAATGCAAAAACAGTTATCCCTAAGCATCACTTAGGGTAACCATTATAGCACTCAATTTCCAGTCCAAGTAGGATAGGCAAGCAGATGGTTATGGTTATTTATTATAGGTACTAGTGCATCTATTTACTCAACACTTACTCTTGATTCTTTTTAAATTGTCATTGTAGTGAATTTTTACTATATATAAGTTGTAATACATTATTGTGCAAATCTGGGCCACATAAACATAAACTACCACTTTTTTTAATTTACAGTCCTAAATCTAAAAAAAATAGTATTAACATAAAATAAACCCAGCACTATCATATACTATTGTTCTTTAAGTAAAGTCCATCAAGAAAAAAATTACGAAAAATTATTTTAATCAAAAATAAAAATCAACATAATATATATATATATATATATATATATATATATATATATATATATATTGACCTTATTGTTTCCCAATGCACTTTGTGCCACATTTTCTTTTTTAGTAATGGTACTGGCTTGCTCAAAAGCTATTGTTTTGGCTATACAGATATGCTATACTTAATGACCAAGTTTTGTCATTAGAGCTCCTTACAGTGTGTAAGTATCAAGATTACTAACAACCTGCAAGACCTGGATTGGGCAAGAGTGTGTGGAATGGTGCAAAGGACAGAGGACAAAGTTGGAGAAGAATAAAGAAGAGATGCTGCCATGCCATTAACTGTACAAGTTCTTGGGCATCGGTGTACTCATCGGTGAGCCATTCTTAAGGGGCCCTTAAGCAGGTAAGTTGGTGAGAAATATCTGTAGTTCAAAGACAGAGATTTAAGCAGGGTTTTCGACACAAACGATGTATTCAACATACATTAACAAAATTTGTAATAGGGTTTGTACATTAAAAAATACCACTGTACACAACTAGTGGTCAGGTATAATCATTGAAGTCATATGATTACTTAATACAGTAAACAGTAATCAAAGGTTGGTTTGAACCACCTTATTATCCTTGGGGTTCAACCACAGACAAAGTGATTTTTTCACTAGACATATAACAGCTATCAACTTATATATTGTTGACCAAATACAATGTTTGATCATCTAAGCATGTTGTTGGATATACTCGACGCGTTTCGCCAGATACAGCTTCTTTAGGAGTATTGACAGCATGCGTAGATTTTTTGTGTCAATTGCATATGGATTTGTGGAACAAAAGTGGATGGTTTGAAGTTGTATGCAAGATCAGAGAGGTATAAGTAGTGTGGTATTCTACATGCCAAGGTCCTTGTGTTTGAGTCAGGGATCTTATATAGTTGATCCTAGGTGTATTCTGTATACCAGATAGAGAATTTGTAAGTATGTTACAAACAGCTCCTGGAGAGATGTGCAGGACAGCAGCTGGAGACTCAGCGTGTAGGGAGATCTGTGGCTGGAGACTCAGCATGCAGCTGGAGACCCAGCATCTATCTTGGTCGAATATCTTACTGTTCGTTTCGACAGCTATTCGATCAAATAGTGAGATATTGTTCGGGTGATCGAATGCCGAATTCGAACACCATTGAAGTCAATGGTGGGAGAATTCGGGTTAATTTTAGGGACTATTAAGGGCTGCAAGAGCAATCAGATTGCTTTTGCAGCCCTTTCCTAGTTGTATGTGTTCTTGGATAGAGTTTTCCTATCCAAGAACACAGGGAGTCCTGTATTCTTGGATAGACAAAATCTATCCAGGAACACATACTACAGGGCTGCAAAAGCGATCCCGATTGCTGTGGCCGCACTGTACTAGTAGTATGTGTTCTTGGATAGAGTTTCCCTATCCAAGAACACAGGGCACTGGATGTGATGAATGGGGAAACTTGTCCCCATTCAACCTCTAGTGTCTGGGGATCACCTGCAGTCACAGATGTGACCGCATAGTTCCCACGGTCCATGTGACCATGGGAACTGAACTGCAGATGAACTCTGCAGTTCCACTACGATCCCCGGGGCACTACAGGTTAATTAACTGGAAAGGTTAATTGCTGGAAAGTGTGTTACAGAGTAAGAGATATCATGTCATTGTAGGGCAACCTGTAAAAAAAACCAAAAAAATAGTTAAATAAACACAAGCATTCAATAAATTAATTAAACATTATTTTTTATTTGTTTACGTTTTTTACACATTTTTTTATCCGAATTTTTGCCGTCAAATCTTGTTTTTTTCGGGTCGGGTCTATCTTAATTCGAACAGCCATATTTGGGTCGAAACAAACTCTTCATAAAGGAGTGGTGTGGAATTACTGACCCCGTTTGGAGCTGACCATCAAGATTTGAAATGCCTTATGGTGAACAGGAAGGAAAAAAGAAGAAAAAAACCCAAGAATTTAATCTAATGTTATTAGTAACAATGATTTTAGATTGTGCCTTCCTCTGGGGAAATGGGAGACTTGAGAAAAAATAATAATGCTATTCAAATAAAAATTACAAATAGTACAAATAGTACAGAATAAATTGACAATGATACAAATTACATACTTCATTTATCCTACATAATGAAGGTAATATATTCAGAAAAGTAGGAATGTGGTTGTAAAATGAATTTTTGATGAATAAAGGTCCAAATATATACATAGAGAAATTACCAGGTTTTACAAATTTGGACTGGTAACGATCCAGAAGTGACCAAACTGGGTAATGTTATTACTAATTGTAGCTGCCTGTTAACAGCCGTGGTATCTAATGGAAGAAAGGTTTTCTTTGGAACCATATATTCCAAAAGGATCCTAATTTTTTTGTCCCCTCCCATTTCTCAATGCCTTATGTTGGTCTTTCACCCATCTCCCTCATTTTTTCCGTTTCTTTTACAGGTTGTCACAGCCTCATTGTCATTTTTTTACATTGCGAGCTGACATCAGTTAGGCTTTAAGCCCTATGGGAAGGTGGACTGGTTAAAGTTCCGTCTGGAACTTATGGTGAAAACAAGTCTTTTGACATGTTTATGAAGTTATAATTTGGGTTCTTACAGCATTGGCACACAAACAACCGACACAAAGTTATGGTTGTTTGGATATTATGTGGATTTAAATAATTAAAACTGTGCCCTTTCTCTTTCCAAAAACACATCATTGTCTGGTGTGTTTTTAAGAAGGGGGCATTCACATAACAGAAGGTTGGGAGTATAGTAAAAAAAAATAAGGTTGTCAGCAGTCATGCACCAAAGATAATATTATTTTCCCATCGTAATAGCAGCAGCATTACAATCCTGCTGATTCAATGGCCCTGATTTATGAAAGCCCTCCATGGCTGGTCCTAAATCTAAAAAAAATAGTATTAACATAAAATAAACCCAGCACTATCATATACTATTGTTCTTTAAGTAAAGTCCATCAAGAAAAAAATTACAAAAAATTATTTTAATCAAAAATAAAAATCAACATAATATATATATATATATATATTGCTTGCTCAAAAGCTATTGTTTTGGCTATACAGATATGCTATACTTAATGACCAAGTTTTGTCTTTAGAGCCCCTTACAGTGTGTAAGTATCAAGATTACTAACAACCTGCAAGACCTGGATTGGGCAAGAGTGTGTGGAATGGTGCACAGGACAGAGGACAAAGTTGGAGAAGAATAAAGAAGAGATGCTGCCATGCCATTAACTGTACAAGTTCTTGGGCATCGGTGTACTCATCGGTGATCCATTCTTAAGGGGCCCTTAAGCAGGTAAGTTGGTGAGAAATATCTGTAGTTCTAAGACTAATCATAAAATAAGGTTGTCAGCAGTCATTCACCAAAGATAATATTATTTTCCCATCGTAATAGCAGCAGCATTACAATCCTGCTGATTCAATGGCCCTGATTTATGAAAGCCCTCCATGGCTGGAGAGAATACACTTTCAGAAGTGAAGCTGGGTGATCCAGCAAACCTGGAATGGATCTGGTCCAGGATTCAAAACATTTGCTAGCAAAAAGCAAATGATTTTTAAAAGTCCATTCCATGTTTTCTAGATCACCCAGCTTCTCTTCTAAAAGTGTATTCTCTCTAGCCATGGAGAACTTTAATAAACCAGGCCCAATGACTTGAAGATGGAAGCCAAATGGTGGGGTGGAAGGTCTTCTAGCCGTTGTACTAAAGAATTGTAATGCTGCTGCTATTAGGATGGAGAAAAAAATGTATCTATCATTTTTTACTTATGTAAATTTTATAACTTACAGTATTTATAATGCACGGTATAACAGCAGGTGTCATCAATTAGAATTTCACTTACTTTAGGAAAAGATTTCCAATGGTAGGAATGTACAAAGGAGAACCAGGGTCACAAGTGCACCATGTATTCATAGGCAATCTGTCTAGACATTTTTACATTTAGATCTAGACTAAAAACATTGAGGAATAACTATTCAATAAAGAGCAGAAAACACATAATAATCAAGCACAAAGCACAGTCTGTGCTTTTGTGTGTGTGTGTATGTGTGTAAACATGTGTCTCTCACCTAATTGCATTTTCAAAAAAAGTGAATTTTCAAAAAAAAACGCCTGACATAATATCAAAGCATATCAAGAACAACATTGGGTTATCTACTGTAAAAACGTCATGTCAAAATAATCACATATATACAATATCGACATTTGACCTTATATCCTGGTTTAAGCTTTTTCTCTAAAGGTTCAGGATGATTTTTTCCATTCTCCCTACTATGAAAGCCCTATTCTTGGTTTATGAGAAAGAAAATTACATTAAAACTGAACTCTAGAGAAAAAAAAATAGATAAAGATTAGGATGATATAGATTATAAAGATAAGATTATATTGCAAAAAGGTAAAGATAAAAGGGAGCTTTTTTACTTGTCAAAGGATATGTATATCTCCCAAATCTTGAGTTACATAGTTTTGCCATCCTTTCCTTTGCCATGTTTGACAAAACAGTTTCCAAAACTGCTTTCTCTAATGATCCTCTTGAGGCTCATCTATCTCCTCTTTGTGCATTGCCATCTTCCCTAAATGTAGTCAAGATGTAATTTACAGAACACAGTGAGATACTGGCTTTATTCTTTTTTACAAGTTCTTAACCCTCTCCCCAATGTCCACAGTGGATTTAAACCATGATAAATTACTCAAATCTCTAAAAAGGCTAACATCCATGCCATGGATTCTTCTGTGTTGGTTTTAAATGTGTGCTTGGACTAAAGTTCCGTTTTAAAAATGAGTGATCAAGCCGTTCTTTATTGCTAGGTATCCTGACATCCCCTGGAGCTTGCAGGACTAAATGATCTTGGAATACACATGGAAGAGAAGAAGAGGAAGATGAACTAATTTAACAATTGTGATCAGGGAAGTAAGGTAATTTTTTTGCAGAAGAGACATTGTCTGTTCTTTCTGCAATATAGGACCTGCCTGATCACAATTGTTTTATTTTTAGCTTTACACAAAAGTGTAAAAAGCACCCCTTTTGTTAAATCAAATAAACACAGCTACGTCCCAAGTGTCAATGTTTAGAATTGTTAAAACAAGGGAGTTCGAAAGCGGGACTTTCAAGGGCTATATAATTAAAATCAATAATTTTATCACAAAAAATATTCAAACAACACAAACACAGAAATAAAAGTCATAAAATATTACATATGCTCGTAGAAGAGCAATACAGTATAACATGCATAATTACTTTCTCCCCAAAGCCATTGCCATAAAGATTGCTGGGTATTTATAAAGGGGGAAAAAGTATTCTTCATTTGACGCATTGGGTTCATGGCTTCATTGACGCAATGAGAATATTGGATACAGTAAGCAGATTGCAGATCTTCTAATCAAGGGAGATAGTGGTTGTAGAAAAACAGCACGAGACATCCTCAAAAACATGAACACCAGCACCCCAGCTGCCCCGCTGAATCTCAGCCTTACATCAGCAAAATTAAGATCCTCTGGGATCCTGACGTGAGGTAGATAGTAAGCATGGAAATCCTCCAAAATATAGGGGGAACTTTCTCTCAGCAAAAGTGAAGCCCAAAAATCAGGGCCCAAATAATATAAGCTAATATTAGAGTAAGGAAAGGAAAGCAGGGTTTTCGGCACAAAAATTGAATTGGTGTACAGTAAAATATAAAAATAAAAAACATAGACAGGTTCAGCATATGCCACAATGCTCTCTTGTGGCTCAAATAATACAAATTAGGCCTCAAAGGGAACAAAATACAACATGTGATGTGACAGATTTGACAGATTCAGGTTGGACCACAATAATATCTTGGGGTCCAACAGGTGTCAAATTGGCCCTAAGGGGCACTAGGCATGCAGCATCTAGCCAAACATATACATTTACTTGCCATACAATTTTATAACAATACATTAATGTTGATTGTTGTACCCAACGTGTTTCACCCTATTAGGCTTCCTTAGGGGTAATAGTTTGAGAACATGTGTTTGGCAACTGTGGTACTTGTATCTAGAATAATGAGAGTTGAATTATTAGTCAAATGTGCTATACATGTATATCCTAATATTAGACCAGTGTTGGCTATTTCACTAATTACAACTGAACATTGTATGTCAAGATAGGAATAAGCTATATATAAACCAATCAATATTCATAAACATGTTCAGAAGATCTTTTGCATTTTTAGAAAATATTAATCAGATTTAGGTTCATGGGGGTTCATTAGTATCATACTAGTATGTTAAGACTTACATGCTCCTGTAGAATGATAGGTTATGCTTACTGTAGAGGTTAGAAAGGCGTAAATTACTCTAAACAGTGTTTAGAGCAATGATATCTCCCCAGCACAAGGAGCGGTGCTATAACAGGTGTTTAATAGGACAAGTTGGAAATCTGAAAGTAAGTATAGGATATAAATATATCTTAAAAAATAAATAAATCCTTTTTATAAGCCGTAAGAATAGTTGGGAATGATATGTTAAGCTATATATCTTTAAATATTACCTTTGTGTCAGAATATTTGCTAATACTTCAAACACCGGGTGTACAATATAGTAATAAGCTAGGAGGAGGGCAGGCCGCAGCGCTGAGTCTGGGGGGTGGATGGGTCTGCCCTCCTCTCTTCTCCAGAAGACATCGGAGGACATTATACACCCGGTATTTTCACTTTAATGTGTAATGTCATGGGTTTGTGTTAATGTAGCACAGTGCAAAAGTGTGGAGCCCGCTTTATTGCACTTTACTTTATAGAAGTAGCTATGCCAGCACCCAGTGTGTATAATTTCTGATCATAAAACTACCAAACAGCCAGTCAAATGATTAATGAGAATCTATTTCTGTATTACTGTAATGATTGGCCTGATTTATTAAAGCTCTCCAAGGCTGGAGAGGATCCACTTTCATTAGTGAAGCTGGGTGGTCCAGCAAACCTGGAATGGATCTGGTCCAGGATTCAAAAAATTTCCTAGCAAATAGCAAATGAATGTGAAAAAATCTTTTCCAGGTTTGCTGGATCACCCAGCTTCACTGAGGAAAGAGAATCCTCTCCAGCCTTGGAGAGCATTAATAAATCAGCCTCAGTGTCTCCTAGGAAGAAAAACAACACTAAAACGGCAAACAAAAACATGAACTCTTATTCTTTCATTACAAAAAAGTATAATCGTACCTAGGGCTAAACCTGCTGATTATGAAGCATCGTTACCTGGCCTTCACCTTTCAAAAGAGTTCATGAGTTCCATTTCACAGAACCTTTTGTTCACATCAGTTGACCCATTGTTTCGTGCTGTCAGACCCTTCATGTAAGTTTATAAGCTCAAGCATTGCCACCTAGGCTAATCAAAAGCCACATACGGCACTTTGTTGTCAGCTAATGACAAAACTTAAAAGACTTGGGGGTGTACAGTATGTATCATCACAAATAGCTGTGGCTGAATGTTTGAATTCATTGTTCTGTCTGATGGAGCTTCCGAATGAAGACAATATAATGCAGCTGTCTTGTTGTGACTCTGTCAGATTCTTACTTTAATGATTAAATTGCGACTCTGTTTCTGCTCTGTTGGATATGCCACTAATTAGATTGTTTTCTCAATATTGCTCTATTTAAAATGTAAAACCCAAGTCCTCCAGTTTCACATTTCTGTTGTTTATATAAATGCAGTTTGAGAAAAAGTTTGGAAACTTTTAGGGATTTTTGGATATCTGTGATTTAATTATAAATAACCATATTCAATATAAGTAAAAAGTTCATTGTTATATCTTTATAGAAAACAATCTTAAATCAGCAATGGGTAAAAGGATAAAATTAGTACATGGAAACGTTATGGGCACTAGTCTCATTCATTTGTTTTAGAAGGTTAAAACATAAAGGTATATTGAAACACGCCTGTATGAAAATGGTTTCAGATGACAGGTTTTTGTTGATTCACATCTCATTGTATTGCACTTCAATATGATTGAAGTTAGGATTGTGATTGTTGCAGTACAGAATTTCCTTTGCTTGAGAGTCCCTCATTTGTTTACCTCCTGTGAATATTTTCCTGTGATCATGTTCAAGTTACATGATCCAACCAAAGCCTTTAATATACCTATATTTTTCTACATGATTAATTGAAATTTGAAATGCATCAAAGTGCATATCAACATGTGATAGCATTCACTGTTGTGGATTTTCAATGCCTTTTGTATTAAATGTCAGAATGCAGCATAATGAGCATTGGTTGAGCTTTATGATATATATACATGCATCATGATAGCGTTAATGCAAGATATGTTTTGTTGCTTGTTGCTTTTCCATTACTCTAAAGTTAAAAAGCATCAAGCAAAAAGCAAATGTGTAACTCCAGAGGTAAGTGTTTGATTACAACGTTTGTCCTAAACACATCTGCTCTGGTGTTTGCAGGTCCTAAGCTGGCACCATTGTGTAGATGTTAGATATTATATTAACAGCAGTACTGTATTTTATTTGCCTGACTGTGAAGTGATAGAAACATGTCTAATAAAAAGCTTTATATGACCCATTTTGGGACTATGTTCTAAACCAAGTCTAAGATACCCTAAAACACCTTTTCCATATTACTCTGCAAAAGAATAGCATGCTTCTAAGGCAGGACATTCAAACACACGCCTGAAGTGATGGAAACAAACCTGATTTTAATTATCCTCCTTTTAAGATGACATCATGAATTGCAAATAATTTTTGTGTGCCTTGTTAAATCAAATTATTTCTGTGTATTTTTATGTATTATTATACCTTTAAACCCATTGTCATGTCTTTAACTGTCCTTCAGAGCAGGAGTCGCCAACCGGTAGGCTCAGGACACAACCCGACTACTCTCCCATCACAGGCTCAGACCTTCGATGGGAGAGTGGGCGAGTTATGGCATCATGACGTCACTGTGGGGTAAGTTTTTTCCCCTTTGAGTGACACACGGCTCCTCGCGCATGCACAGTCCAGACCCCGTAAGTTTAGTGGTCTGTCTTATGTTATTGAAACAGTTCAAAGTTATTTTTGGGGAAAGTCAATTACCCTACCTGCATATATTTGAGAATGTGAAGGGAACTGTACATGAACAAGGGCAGTGCATGCAAACTTCATGTAGATAGTGCTCTGGCCACGAATCTAACTTGAGACCCTAGGACTGCAAAGACATGAGTGCTAGCCATTATGCTACCCCACATTAAGGTAATATTATAGTAGATACAAATCTGCAGAAGGGGAGGTTGGATGGGATTTTACCGAAGAACCAGGAGGAAAAGGAAACCTGCAATTTGCTTTTTGAGTGTTACCACTGTTTTCTTGTTGTAGGGGTTTTTATTGCATAGGTAATTGTGCAAACTGTTGCATGCGCCCAGGGGTAGCGAACCACACATTGGCCCTGATTTATGAGAGGATACACTTTCATTAGTGAAGCTGGGCGATCCAGCAAACCTGGAATGGATCTGGTCCAGGATTGAAAAGATTTGCTAACAAATAGCAAATTATGTTTAGGATATTCATTCCAGGTTTGCTGGATCACCCAGCTTCACTGATGAAAGTGTATCCCATCTAGCCATGGAGAGCTTTAAAAAATCGGGGTCATTGTGTTTGCTATGGGGGTGCTGACAGTTTTACTTTCAGAGAAGGAAAAGCCTTGCATATGTAGTTTGTAGGAACTGTGCCGCAACTCTACTGCAACCACAGCACAACTGCAACCACATGTAAATGCACCGAATGCTTCCCAACAGCACCTGTTTGATTAAATGGTTGAGCCTGCGGTACAACAATGTGGTTGATTACAAGTCTGAAATAACCAAAAATAGTATACAGCTCTAAAGGTACTTAATATTGTTGAGACATCTATGTGATATTTGAAAATGATTGATCTTGTTGCTGGGTTAAAGGCAGCTCTCATATTACAAAACAAACATGAAAAATGATCTGTGGAATCAATATCAGAATGCAATCCAAACATTTGTAAAGTTTAAAGTTTTTCTCAATATATCATTTATTTTGTTGGACCAAAATATAAAAATGCACAAAAATAATTGCACCAATTTACAAATGTCATATAAAATATCAATTTGTTCACAGATATTTTTTGGCTGCATAAATTAGGTTTGACTTTTTGAAACAGAATGTACTTCTACCTTGTTATTTGTATACAATACATTACTTCATTTGTCAGGTACTTCATTACTTCATTTATCAGGTAAATATATGAGATATCCATTAGGTTCAAAACATTAAAGAATATTCATCATACGGTGCTTTGTCACAAATTAATGACATGAATAATAATCTGCCTAACAATAATAAATTAGGTTCTAAACAGAAACCTGTTTCCAACAGGAAGATATTTTCTTTGTGTGTTCTAAGTGTGTAGGTACTAACTTGTTATTTGTGTGAAAGTAAACTTTTTCACGAGTCAGAGGTCTGCTATACTTGTAAATTAAGTGAAAGTACCATCAAAGGGCAATTTAAAAAGTGTTTGTTGAGTTGGTCCCGCACCACCTCGTCTTTTTTCTTCTTCCTAGTGCGCACTGGACACCGTACACTGCCATCTTCTTCCTACATTACCTAATCTCACACTGTGAAGGCGTGTGATTGGGTGACAAGGTTCGGGAAATTGTAAAAGTAATAAGTAAATAAGTAAACCATAATAACCATAGTAACCGTAATAAGTAAATAAGTGACCATAACTGCATATGCATGAGATCTACATTTTATTATTTTCACAGGAAAGCCCCCTTCTGTGCATGCCTGAAATTGTTCATGGTCAGAGAGAGCAGCCAATAAATAGCCTGTGGGCTTCTCATTTAGGCTTTAGATTCTTCCAATGACAAAAGACTGAACAATCGGTGTACATACAGTGCCGTTCTACTCTATAGAGAAGGGGGGGGGGGAGGGGAATCTTGGCAAGGGCACTATCTGCATGGAGTTTGCAGAATCTCCCTGTATTTGCATGGGCTTCCCACATTCCAAAAACATGCAGTTAGGTTAATTGGCTTCCCCCCAAATTTACTTTAGGCTGTAGTAATGACATATGATTGAGGTAAGGACATTAGATTGTGAGCTCCTGAGGGACAGCTAGTGACATGACTATGGGCTCTATAAAATGCTGCTTATTATGTAGATGAAGTGGAATCTGAGAAGACTTCCAGTGATGTCAGCAGCTTATCTCAAGAAAAATCCCCATCCCCAGTAGATTTTTTTTGCAAGTTTTCAGTTTTATTCCTCTTTAAGAGATGAGCTGCTGTGCAACTTCTTGTAACTCTTTAATGACCAAGACAAACTCTGCAGTTGTTTCTTTCTGCATATCAAAACACATCTTGCTCCAGAAGTTAATGAATGTCTAGGCTCAATAATTTTTTTTTTCTTTGCTTTGTTTGTGGTTAAAAGAGATGAGCGAATCGAAACTCATGAAGTGGAATTCGATCCGAATTTCAGGAAAAATTCGATTCGCTCCAAATCCGAATTTCCTTGCGATTCGTGGTAACGAATCGCAATTTTTCCTGAAATGGCGGCTACATGTGTGAGGACTTTAGGGATTCCACTACGATCTCTGGAAACTACAGGGGATGAATAGGGACTTGTCCCCATTCATCACCTTTAGTGCCCTGTATTCTTAGATAGTGAAACTCTATCTAAGAATACATAGTGCAGTGCCGCAACAGCAATCGCTGTTGCCGTGCTGTGCTTTTACTATGTATTCTTAGATAGAGTTTCACTATCTAAGAATACAGGGCACTACAGGTGATAAATAGGGACTTGTCCCCATTCATCATCTGTAGTGCCTGGTCATTGTAGTGGAACTGCAGAGGTCATCTGCAGTTCAGTTTTTCCACTGTGACATCACGTGGGAAACTGAACTGCAGTACTCTGCAGTTCCACTACAATGTCCAGGAATTACAGGTGATGAATGTGGACTTGCCCCCATTCATCCCCTGTAGTGCCCTGTATTCTTAGATAGTGAAACTCTATCTAAGAATACATAGTAAAAGCACAGCACGGCAACAGCGATTGCTGTTGCGGCACTGCACTATGTATTCTTAGATAGAGTTTCACTATCTAAGAATACAGAGCACTACGCAAATAAATTCGGATCGAAGCGAATCTTTTCGGAAAATTCAGCGAACCAGCCGAATCGAATTTTCGAGAAATTCGCTGATCTCTAGTGATTAACTCACAGTGAGGATTTTATACAGTAACTGACACCACTCTGCCTAATAATTTGTTGAGACAAAAAATCTGTTCTAAATGCATTTATTAAAATAATGTACCTGTTCCCACTTACATACAAACTCAACATAAGAACAAACCTACAGTCCCTATCTTGTATGTAACCGGGAAACTACCTGTAATAATAATAATAAACCCCTGGCTGCTTCACATGCTTGTTACATATTCCTGATCATAGCCCATATACTCTAATCATAATATTTTAAGTTATATAGCACTATGCACTTATTCTGTAAACTGCACTATACATTAAATATGTGTTTATTATCTCAGTTGCTAGTTACTTTGTAGATTCCTTCTGTTTTGTGGGGGCTAATTAGACTGATTATACTGCTAGGATTTTCTTGCAAATCTTCTATAATTTTCTTTGCTCGAGTCTGAAAATAGTCTGGCAAGTCCAGTATTGAA
Source organism: Pyxicephalus adspersus (assembly GCF_032062135.1). Classification (NCBI taxonomy): domain Eukaryota; kingdom Metazoa; phylum Chordata; class Amphibia; order Anura; family Pyxicephalidae; genus Pyxicephalus; species Pyxicephalus adspersus. The sequence goes on along the minus strand of NC_092862.1, from coordinate 121,446,029 downwards.
ATTAAAGAAAAAAAACACCAACCAAAATGTGGATAATTGGTTGCTGCCAATATTGGATTCTACCTTTTCAAGACTCTCACTGTCACTAAAAAGCATCAATAATAAGATCATAGCTGGAAAAAGATAACAAGATAAGGGAGTTCTATGGGAAGCCTTAGGTCAGATCTTGTGCAGCTCATTATGTTTGATATGAACCTTTGCACCCGGTAATCATATTTGAGGCACAGAGGGGACAAAAATAAATATGCACTGCTGCTCAGACACCTGTGTCAGGATGATAAAATGGTAACAAATGTGAGGCAGTGCTGGGTTTTTATGACAATGACAAGTTTTTGTGTATGAAAAAAAATATTAATCAGAAATGGAAAACGATTGTTCAGTTCAATTAGATATGTGTAGCAATGTAATTTTAAAATATAGATTCAGGCAATAGGACTAATTAGTGAACGGCTCATGTCTACAGTAAACTGCATTTGTGCTAAAGATAGAAAATCACACAATTTTTAATTTAAAGGGAACCTTTATTTTTGCTTTGACATTACCCTAATTTTAGGCCTTTTTTTAGTTTTAGAAGGTTCTTTTTAAGCTTAGATATTTTTAAAGTAACACTAGAAGGTGATGAAAAAATCAACATTAAGGATCCAGCTCTCTCAAGCAGCTCCTATCTTCTACTTTCCCTCCTTTTTAGTTTGGCATTTGATACTTACAGGGATTTTTGATGTCTATGTCCTCTCTGCTATAATGAGGTTCCAAGAACTTCCAACCTCTATCCCCCTGCTTAACTACAGGGCAGTGACATAGGGATTGGTGGATGAAAGCAGGGCATGTGCCAGGAGACCCAGACACGTGTCAAACGATAAGCATATGGATGGCAGCTCTGAAAATTGGGTAACACAGGTGGCTAGAATGGTATGTATAAATGCTCTCAATGGACCTCAAATATTTTAATAGACTGCAATTATCAGAGGGGTGGTAGGGATCTCTTATGTGTTTTTACCCTTCACGTGTGCATCTTTTTGCCAGTTTCAAACAATATAGTGCGCTGCCATATTTGCTCCCCTATATAGTTTTGTGTTGCAGGGAATTTTTGGGGTTGTATGATTTAATATGCATAAGAAAAAAAAAAATACACAGTAATTTACTTTTAAAATGTGCACTGCCATTTTGCTACAATCTATGACATAATTCTGTCTCTGGGGCACATTTTTGAAGCTTCAGGTTCCACTGCACCTGCACCAATTAGGTGAAGCAGGCTTGGGCCAACATGCCAACATGAGATGGTCAGGTGGTAGTAGAAGTAGGAGGGGGGGTGTTGAGGAGGTCAGGAAGAGGGAAAGATAGAGATAGGTAGATAAAGTAAATACTGGTTTGGAGAATAAGTGATATAAGAAAGGGGGTGGTGAGGTCGGAGGTCTGGACAGCAGAGAAGAAGATTTCCAACCTCCTGCCCTGTTTTCTGAAGGTGAAGGGTCCTGGTGGTTTGAGGACTTTGAAGGCAGTGTGTTGGTAAGGTGATGGAGTGTGTGGAGAGTCATCTATGGTATAAGGACTCCAAAGTTGTGTAATTAGGCCGGTAATGGGTGTAATTGTTGGGTATAGTATGCCTGATTGATATAACTCTCGAGGGGGTGGGGCTGCTTCTGGGAGCCAGGTATATCAATTAGAGGCGCAGATCCCTGATTAATGGTGGTAAAGAGTTAATGCTGTCGGCCTGTGACCTGATTGAGGTGGTTAGCATAGTGTTTTAAGCTGTTATATGGTTGTAATGTTACAATGGTATAAGTTAAGTTAAGTAATGAGAGTATTTTAAACATTTTGGGAAGTTGTAATACATGTCGGAAAGGCCATTCGCACCATACTCGCAGGTGTCTTTATGGAGACGGAGGCTGAAAGTGGGGAGGGGTGAGGCTGTGAAGGCGAAAGGTGCTGACATGCCACAGTGAGGTTTAGGGTTAATTTTTTGCATGCATCTGCAATCGATTGCAATGCAGTTACCGAAACCAACAAGTCACATTTGGCCGTTATTTAAAGATATGCACCTCAAGGCCAGATGTGTGCAAATCTGGCTACCCATGGTGCGATTACACAGCACGTCTAAATAGAACCTTGAAGCTTTGTTTTCTCACATTGGACAAGTTCACATCACTGAGCACTGTTTTCAAGCCCTAGTAGGAAATCCTGTCCTCTGTACAGCAATTCTCCAGCAGATTAAATGTTTTAGCATTAATATATTACTATTTATCTTTTATATACATATCCTAGATAGTCTAACAAATGGATAAACATAACATATTTGGTTTTGTGGATACCTCTATAGTCACTTTTTATATTCATATTTCATATATCAATATGATTTTCATATACCAGTATGGAGTTTTCCTCAGCATATCAACTGTGATTTCTTGAATTATCTGTGAGTGTATTCATTAAGAGTGGTTTTGCTCAAACAGGCCTTTGTTCAGTTTGAAACATGTTCAAAGCAAAATCTTATGTCTTTCGTGTTTTCTTTCATTATCTATTTATTCTGTGTCATTGCTAGTTATTCTGACCCTAATACATTGGATATTTCCTCATATTGTTGTTCTCTTTAAACCACTGTATGTTTGTCTTTTTGTTATTTCTTTTGTTACACTAATCATTTTATATATATATATATATATATATATATATATATATATATATATATATATATATATATATTGTTTTAGGGAGGGGTAGTTTTTAAACTGTACAAGTCTCTTTTTTTGGTTTCCAAACAAAACAGCTTTCTTCAGCATATATCAAGACGAAAATGAAAAAGGCAGATTACATCAGCTGGTGAGTGCAGAGTCTTCAGTCCACAGTACAGTCCCATGTAGTACAGTCCTTAGTGAAGATTCCACAGTCCATAAATCAAATTGAATCAGGAACTGCATTAACAGCTTTTCATACAAAAGCAGAACAGTGCCTTAGTCATCTCCCTACAGGCTTGTTTGCAGCCTAATTTCTGCAATTCCACTCCTGTTTTTTCTTTCAGCACACCTGTACTACTTATAGTGACCTCCAGTCTACTATAGCCCAAACCTAGGGGTGTACCTGGCCCACACAGTACCTTCCTTCCATTCCTGAGTCCAGGGCCCTGAAATTACCTAACAACAGCAACCTTAGCAGAGTTGCTCTCTACTATTCCTGGACTCTTTTTCCCATCATACACCTTGAACTAAAGTGCTCATACTTTAAGTCAGTGGTTGCCAAAATTTCTGACCTCACAGACCACTAAATTCATCATTTTAAATCCAGCAGCGTGTAGTTGAAGCCAGTGCGCATGTCCAGGTCCGGAATCCAAACCGCGCATGCGCTGGGAGACGTGTGTCACTCAATAAAATTCCCCCAGAGTGACGTGATGATCCCAAAACCCACCCACTCTCCCATCGCATGCTCAGATGTCCATATGGGGGACATGATCACCAGGGTCACGGGAAGGAAAATGGAGAAGTGAATAAATTAATGGGTAAATGGAAAGTAGGTGAGATTACCAGGGAAGGGGGTTGTGGGAGGGTAATTGCATGTGTATGTGTAACGGTAACGGTAAGGGTAACTTTTCTGCGGACCACCAAACTTTTCTCGCAGACCACCAGTGGTGACCGGTGCTCTATGTGATGGAGAGACATATCTCCCATCCAGGACCAATCCCAGCAGTTCTGCACTATAGATAGATAGATAAATAGATAGATAGTAAACATTGATATAAATTTAAAGATTTATAGATTACTTAGGACAAATCTACACTGACATTAATTTTAAACATTTAAATGTCTAATATTTTGTGACTATTTGCTGGGTGTTTATGGATATTTCAATACTTTCCAAATTCTACAGAATACAATTTCTTTACAGCCCTTCCAAAAAACCCTTTGGTGTGAACTGGCATATTAGAATAAATGGGAATTTCAAATGTGTTTAAATGCTGGAGAAATAGATTGTTTAGACTTTGCCTTAGGATTAGCTTTGCAGATCAATTTCTGTAACTGATATTTTACACTGAGGCACTGGTAGGAGCCACTGTTTATTCAATAAATAAATATATGAATAAAAAATGTTAAAATGAGCCCAAAGCTCCACCTGTCACCAAGTACAAAAACAAAAAAACGAAAAAAAAAAAAAAAACAGAAAACAAAATATGGACATGCTGTATTGTGTAATTTTTTCAGTTCTCACCATCAGAAGACAAAATTACTATATATTTAAGTTATTTCTGAACAAATTACTGCACTCTGACTCACTGACTTCTGTAAATCCCCTCTCTTTTTCTCATGTGGAAAATTCAGATTTCCCAATGATCTATTCCAGTAAGAATGGTCAATATAGAAATCAATAATGTGAAGAGAGATAGATGTCCAAGAATGTTATGAGTAAAATGTTTTAGTGTGTTCTGAAGCCTAAGAACTGAACAATATAGAAAAGAGAGGATTCGAAAGAATGGCTCTTTACGGCAACTAAATTAGGTCACATTATATTTGACAAAAACCACATTAGGTTAAGTCGTATGAACTATACACAGTTCAACTAAATAATGGAAACAGCATACACAATCCTATATATACAATCTTATCTCAAATCAAATGTATTATAGTAACAATCTCCGTTTTCTGACCCGTTTCGCTATTAGGCTTCTTCAGGGGAGGTTAGAGAGCATACTAAACATATATCACAGGAAACAGATAGTTACAATGAAATCATACCAATGGCACAGACATTGCTATGCAATTGCAATCATTTTTTGATACAGTATAGACATGTCAAATGTAAAAAAAAAAAACATTTTAATAATCGATATATGCTATATAGGGAATTTGAGAATATCAATCATATACTCATCAAATATAAAACCAAAATCATAATAGTAACATGTACTCTTACTTGGTAGATTTGAGATATGGAGATTAGATGGTGCATCAGGTAGTTGAGTGTAGTGAAAAGAACAGATTCAGCTAGATAATTCAGATGCTGATAGATTGGGCAGTTGAGTTTGATAATTAAGCTCTAAAATAAAAAATCAATAAAAGTATATGATATTTGTTAGAGTGGGTACCTATGAAAGGGGTGGGGGAAATAAAATAAATCAGACAGTTATAAAAGCTTAATAAAATTCTATCCATTTCTAGTCTACTAAGAAAAAAGTGTGATACCTATCAATGTTGTGGCTTAACTTTTGCCCCATGTATACATCAAAGACATCATTATGCACTTTTGTGTATGGTGTGCAATGGCACAGCTGGCGAGGTGTAAAAACTGCCCCAGTATCATTGTTTTATATTTAAACCCAAGAAAAAAAATGTAATATATTACTGAAAAAGTTTTGTTAATCCTACATAAATCTGACATAATGGGCCTGATTTATCAAAACTCTCCAAGATTGGAAAAGATTTTATAGGTGAACCTGGGTGATCCTGCAAACCTAGAATGGATCTAGTTCAGGATTAAAATAATTTTCCAACTAATAGCAATAATTTTTAGGAAATTCAATTCAGGTTTGTAATTTTTAAGGAATTCAATTCAGGTTTCCTGGATCACCCAGATTCTCTCATGAGTGTATCTTTTCCAGTCTTGGAGAGCTTTAATAAATCAGGACCAATGATGTCTTCTGTGAAATAGAGAACACATGTCCCGTTATGTAATAGAGATGAAACAGAAGAGTAATGTGTTTGTTAGTCCAAATCAAAGAAGCAGCCCAGGGAGACAACAATGGTCCTCCACAAACGCAGTACAGTGACCAAGTATTGTCAGTCAAGGACTGGAAGTCTTACTGGCAGGATCAACAGATGCAAATAAAGTAAAAAAAAAAACAGCCTGAAAAAAGTGACAATTTTCCCACCAAACCTGATAATATGGAATATATTACATTTTTGCTCTTGGCTTTAGATTCCCTTATCTTATTTAGCTTTCTTGCGAATTTAGAAATATTATGAATAAAAGTGCTGACCATGATACAACTTTTCCTTAGTAGCTTTTGTAACCATTGAAAAGGCATACTTACTTTTGTCTATTTAGACAATGTTCCCCAGGGACCTTGCAAAGTTAGATCTTAGGCTTGTTCAATGGTTTGAAATAGGAATAAAATGTTTGAATGAATGACAGAATGATACAATTACTAACCTGCAGCAAATTGTTCAAATAAATCTAAAACTTTATTTCCAGTAACAATCTTCTTTTATTAGATCATTCTAAAATCCAATAATAACTCAAGAAAATGTGAATTAAAAAAACATATTCTCCTACGGCTTCAGTTACAATTTTTTTTACATGGTTTATAGATAGAACAAATAAAATATGCATTCAGTCATTTGAAATAATGCTAATGATACACGTAATCTATCATACAATATGTAATGTACGTTCTTATTGGATAATATACACCAGAGCATTCCATTGTTATTGACAAACAAACTCATGTGGGGGTTAATTAGGATTTAGTTGCTTGTTGCCATGGTTACACACTGTGGTGTCAGTAAAGGCCAGTCAAAGATATGCTGTCACTAGAGACGAGCACAAAAGAAAAAATAACTATATGCTGGAAGACGGTGATGGATGTGACTCTCTGTGTTAATTTCTAAAATATATTCTCAATACTTTTTTTTATGTAATTGGAAGAACTTATTAAAAATTACTGAAGCTATTTTTCCCATAATGCGTCTGATTAATGCTTGCAACTTAAAACTTAAAGGTAAACTCTAGTGGGATACATCCTTTATATCCGATTTTCTCAGCTTTTTACCTAAGAGGAACCCTTTAAATTTCAAGTTTCAGTTCTTGGGCAAACCCTCCAAAATGGCTGGTAGCTGGTAGGACTGTAATTTAACTTAGGTCCAGTTTGATACTTTTCTACAAATACCTGAACCTCTTTATGATCATTTCCTAATATTCTGTTCCACACTCATGGCCCCTGCATCCTTTAAGGGACATCGGAAGTACTTTCTCAATAAATCATTCAGCTATGTCCAGATATTCCTCCTATCACATGGTGTTATTACCCCTGAAGAAGCCAATTAAGGCGAAACGTGGAAGGAGTTTTAAGAAGACTGCAATTACTTATGATACATTGGAGCGTTTTTGTTCAAGGAGATTTCACCATGATACATTGAATACTGCATTGTATTAGTAGTATTTGAATAGTGCCAAATTTGGTTAAAAAATATATTCTGTGTATACTTTGTATATTCTGTGTATACAATTGTTGATTTAAATTATTTGTAAACAATTTGAATACAGAAAATTGTTTGCCACAAAGCCCTCCTTTTTAAATTAAAAAAAAAAATTAAGTAATGCAGGTGACTCTTCTAAGCAGCCCTAAATTAGGCAGGAACCATCCTTACATGTTCGGCTCCAGGAAAAGTAATTAGCAGATCTAATGGACAAAAGACTTTTAAATCAACGAAAAAAATTAGTTGGAAGAGTTGGAGGAGGAGTTGGAAAGCTTCTATGGCCACCCAGTCATAGTTTTTCCGAATAATAAAACCCAGACGAGGGCTTGCTGTGTGTTGGAACTGGGCTTGTGTTACGCTTTAACTAAACTGTGCATGGGACCTGCTGCCATGAGCAATCCCCCCACAAAAGTGTCCACAATGTAGAGAGGCTATATTCTCCCCAGGCCTTTTGTTTTTTCCAGGATTAGCTAAAACGCATTAGCCCACCTCATTGCTAAAATTTATCTTATAAGCAGAAATTTGTTTACCAGTTGTTGAGCCACTTGATTTTCTGATTACATCGACTACCACATTTCACACTGAACAAGGTGGACTTCATAATATTGAACCCTGTGACAAGAGTGAAAAGCACATGCAGGATATTTAGTGGAATCCACTTCTAATCCATCATTTAAAACTTTTATTATACTAGTAGATTGGCTTATTGAAGCACATTTTTTCTGAATGGCAATAACAGTGACTATTAACTTGTGTGTTTAAATGCCACTTTGAGCTATTGAGCTATGTAAACAGTAGGCTATTTACATATTGGTGGGAACACAGAGAAAAGTGTCACACTTACCTCTTTCAGGCTAAAGTTCAAGCACCTCTCTCCTATGAATGTAGACAGTTCTGAGCCCTGATGCCCCTTCAAGTTTTGTCAGCATTGCCTCTCCCACTGGCCAATCAGGAAATAGCCACAACGCTATATATATATATATATATATATATATATAGTTATATATATAAATATATATATATATATATATATATATATATATATATAAATAGCCACAACGCATATAAAAATAACCAGAGAGCTCCACCTACTGCTGGATAAAAGTCTAAATTAGAATAATACATACTATATTACATACTATTTCAACTTTAGTTGGTTAAATTTTTATAGCTCTGACCCTAAAAAAACAATTTACATATGAAAATTATATGTGCCCTTTTTAAAGTAGCTCACAACTAAACTATAGCTGATTGGACATCTACTTCTGAAACCATCTCGGCATCAATATGGCGTTGCCTGCTGCCTTCTCCTTTGGTGGTTTCTTGAAGATTTTGGAATTTGTTTTGTGGGAAAGTTTGATAGGAAAACTAAGAACTCCTTGTTTCAATTAAACGCAAAAGTTTTTTTAATAAGGATGAAATCGGGAATGTGTGCAGAGTGCTCTAGTTCCTCAACACTAAACTCATTGAACCAGATCTTTATGAAAATGGCTTTGTGCATATGGGAACCGTCATGCTGGGACAGACAAGGACCTTCTCCAAACTATTATCACAAGGATGGGAGTGCACAATTATTACTGTATTCAATAGCTTTACAGCTTTTACCTGGACTAGCAACCACTGAATCTGGAGGCGTGTCTACATACTTTTGGCTATTTAGCAGCATAATGGTCAGCTGTCTACAAACTTTTTTAACTTTCCTGCAGCAAGACTAAAAATGAACTCTTCTGTCAGTTAAGCCCAATTATTGAATATAGACTATTTCTTAGATAGTCAGTGGAATATTCCGACAGAGAATAAATTGAAATGTATACAATCTATACAGCTTTTGTTTTTAGAAAGTCAATGAGAACCTAATTTTCCCTTACTACAGATGCTGGGATGATTGCTAGGGGTAAAGAAAGGCAGAACCAGTTATCCCTACAGGAGATGTGATTGATTGTTTCATATTGCAATCTACTTAGTGCAAGCCTCATGCTTATTGTTTCTTTAGGGTGCAAAATAAGGGTTATTTCTGTGTTCAATAAAGAAAAGGGCATTTTACAACAAACAAACTTTCAAGGCGAAGATGATGCATACTTTAAACAGGTGGCTAAAATGTATCTGGCTATTTAAAACTAATATTCCTTAATTAAAGATTTTTTTAGTAAAAAGAAATAAGCCTAACGCTAGCTCCCAGACAGAAAAAATAACTACCTTATATTTTTTCTTTTTGTAGTAATATCTCCTCTGCAATGTTTCCTGAATGTTTAATATTTTTCAGACTGTAGTATTAGAAGCAATAATCGCTCATTTGATCCCACTTCTTTTCCAGGCTGATGGACTACAGATTCATCAAGCACTTTCCTCCCAGCCCTGCGGAACTTTTACATAAAAATATGTACTGGCTCATTTTTATTAATGCTTCCACATCCATTTCAAGGGCTAGTGCTGGTATCACATTAGCATTCTGAAAGGTAGACAGAAATATTGTAATCATGTTAGAGATGTATAATTACCATGATTACCTGCAATTTTACGTGATTAGCAGTTGGTTCCTTGACATTTTTTGTGACCACATTTAATGCAGTGCCAAATGACTATTATCTGTTTGTGTGATTGCTATTGATTGTGTAAGTTTCTAACTGGGATTTGACAGTTATTTAGTATAATGGTCAAAAAGAAAAGAACCCACCGAGTCAGTTAACAATCACTTGGAAAAATCTGTGGTGGCAGCTATCCTTTATATGCCAAGCCTTATGCATCATTACCCTTGGACGTAGAATGGTGTAGGCAACATTCAGCCTGAAAAGCATTCTTGCTGTGAAAATTTATAGTGACCCTATCAGTAACATGTAAGATTTCATTAGCAGCTAGTATAGTGGCTGATGAGTTCTTAAAAACTCTTGGTAAAATGAAATGCCATTATATATAACAATATATCAGAGCCTGGTTATGTCCCTGGGGCAACCCATCAGGGGTTGCGTCCTATTTATACTTATTCTATGATATTGTAATAAAATACCAAATCAACACATTTTAAAATAGCATATACATGGGCTGCCCAAGTTATTTTGTAATCCAATTTACTATTAAAAATTACCTAATCATTTGGAGCATGTAAAATGTTCCTAAATGTATATTTCTCTCTTTCTTTGCAACTCTATTTGCAGATATATTAAACTTTGTGGCTTGCTAATTTTTTTATCATGGTCTGCACAGAACTTGAGATTCACTGAAATTATAACCATGCTCATCAGAAAGATTTTCAATTTTGGTAAAATATTTCAGACTAAACATGCATAAGGGAAAGCTGGAGATGCAGATTTTCTCATTGCAACATTGACACTGCAAAGGCAGATATTCCAAATTAACAATTAGATTTAGTTAGGTTAGTTAGAATTAGCAGTTAGTTAGACGGTAGCCTAGAGAAGAGCAATTTTTTCCTTAACAAAACTAGAATCTTACATTAAAAAACATGTCCTATAGAGAAGCACAACTATTTATATACATGTAAACTATTTACATTGTTAACTTATCCGCCCAGGACTATCAATCAGCATTCAAACACTTCCTAGTGGTTAATGAGTGCTGTTTCTGGGACATACTGGAACATTATGAATTTTTTTTCAATCAATGAAAGTACAAGGATAATAATATAGTGGAGTCACTAACTAACATCAGTAAACATCAAGGAAGGTTGGAACAGTGGATGTGTAAACCTACTATGTGGAGTTCACAAAGTATATTGAACTCTAGAGGATGTGGACCTTTCTGTTAACAAAATAATAAGCTGTGTTTGTGGAAAAACCTGTTTGATTAGTTCTAAAACTGATCGTTTAGCTTTATATAGATACTGATAAGCTGAAGTTCTAATCTGCTTCTATTTTGGGTTTCTAGTAGCCTACACCTGAGATGTCCTCTTGCTGTGACCATGGTATGGAAGTCTCACATCACCTGTTTGATTTTTTTTTTTAATTGCAGGGTATTTAGCAGTTCTGCAGGTAGTGTGGCACTTCATTGCTGATGGGGCAGAGGTAAACCATCACTTGGAAGATATATATATATATACCTTATGTAATGCGCCTGGGCACACAAACCACAGCCAACTCCATGAATCCTTTTATCAAGTTTTATTATCGTCATAAAACAAGACAAGGGTTATTTACAGATGATAAGTCCGATAAGCGTAGTACAGGGGGGTCAAAGGCAGGTCAGGAACAATCCAAGGTCAGGGCAGGCAGCAGGCAAGAGTGGTCACAAACAATCCGAGGTCAGGGCAGGCAGAGTTCAGGCAGAATCAGGTTTCAGGCCAGGTCGCTATGGTAATGACAGACTGGACTAACATAAACCAACATAAAGAACGCACCCAAGCACACTGTGTTTACAGAGGCTTATAGCGGGCAATGGTGTTCAGGACAGGTTCTCCTTAAATGGCCAGAGTGACCAATGACCTTGCGCCACCTGGCGCCATTTGATAGGGGGGTGACCGATTGGCCGCAGGGAATTCAAACTAACTATGTCCCGCCCCGCGGCGAGGCAGCAGACTGCCATGCCCTCTGGAGGTACAAGAGGCACACGTGGTAGCGCACGCACCTCTTCCCACAGCACCCCAGGGACGTGCCCTACTTTGCACTTCCACAGGAGTGCTGAGAACAGGACTTTCAGTAATCACGTCCATAGTGATGCAAGGGATGCCGCCTGGCCGAACAGTAGTTTGGCTAGAACGGATCCCTCCTCCTGCAGAGAGAGACAAGCTGCGAGCAGGGCGGCAGCCTGGGCCATGCTGCCTGCTGCAGCGGCATCTCCCTCTGTGGCTGGGATCCCCAGGGACGCCGTGGGCTCGCAGGACAGGTAAGTTCCTTACATCTTATAGCAGCCTTTCTCAACCCGTTACCCTAGTAGAATCCTTGAAATAATTTTTGAATCTTGGGATACCCTCGGTATAAATATAAAAAGTCAATGGAAAATACAAATTAAATACATTTTTCTTGTTTTTTACAAGACTTTTTAGGCACATGTTTTTAAGTAAGCCAATATATTGAAATGTCATTTAAACATCAGAATATTTTTATTGTAACAATTATGGTTAAAATATAACAGTATTTAAAATAGATGATATACATCACATAAGTAACATGGTTAAACATATCTCAGTGGGTATCTTTCAACGTGTTTCACTGAACTAACAACCGCTTCCTCAGGAAAAAAACATGAGATCTACAAAAGTTTTAGTAATATAGTCTTAGTAAATCAATATAAATTGTCACCAATATTTCTTAGTAGAAATCATAAACAAAAAGTACAAAAACAAAATTACACACTCACATAAGCCAGCCTTCCACTGGAGTGCAACAACCCAAAATTGCCTACCACATAAACACAATAGATGGAATAAGCATAGCAGTGTGTGATGAGGAGAGAGGCACGGCAGCAAACAAACAGATGATTTTTAATACTAAAGGTGCGTACACACTTCCAATTTTTATCGTTCCAATCGAACGACGAACGATCGATTGGGCAAAAAATCGTTCGTAAAAAAGTAACCAACGACGCTGAGGAACGAGGAAAGTCGCTGGAAACGAACGACCGGACCGGCGGATCGGATTGGACGACGATCGTTGAACATCGTTCGTGTGTACGGTCGTTCGTTGATCGTCCATGTTCAGAGCATGCGTGATGAACGAACGTCCGTTCACTTTCCTGTCGTACACATAGTTCCTCTATCACTCAAACGATCGTATCTATTGTGTGTACAATATCTACGAACGATCGTGTCGTTAACTCTATGTGCAGGATCGGTGCTATACGATCGGTCGTATATATCGTGCATGAACGTTCGTCGTTCGTTTTCCAACGATAATAATTGGAAGTGTGTACGTAGCTTAACTATTAAAAGATAACACAGGATCTATAAGAAAAATAATTCCTTTATATAAAAAACAGGAAGGAGCCAAGTAGCCTATTTCTAACATTTTTTTAAACATATCAAATAATATTTAAATCATTATCATTTTTGTGTATTTATATATTGTATATAGTAAATTGCACATTTTTATAATTAATTGCTGTTTACTGTTGTAACCCGAGATGTACCCCCTAACATCCCATGATGTCAATATATATACATTTTTCTCTAACATATTAAAATGTATATAATCCAAAAATCAGTTGTTTTTGTATGAATTAATAATCAAGATGGCACATTAAACAGCAAAAATCTATAAAAGAATATGTGAAAGGAAATCTTTGGATCAATGGATTATAGCTCTATACATGATATAAATAAATAAAAATTTACCATTTGAATTAGTATCTTTGCCTAATATTTCACTGGTTTTTAGAAAGATATAAGGAATAAGCCCTTAATAAACATAATATATGTCTTGTGGCTATTTCCTTTCCGGCAGTAAAAGAACAAGATAAGGAGGCTTACCTTAATACTTGAATGCAAAAGTTGAATGAATCACACAGTTTTGTGTCAGCGTGTGTCTCTCGCTACCACCTACAACTATTAAAGAATAGTGAAAAGACCATTTAAAGATAACTTTGAGGAGCTTTTTATGTTGTGCAATTGCCAAGTGGCATTGGCCATGAAACTAGGAGGTTATCATTATATAGTCATTCAGCCAAAGCCCAAGGAATCCTTTGCAACCTCCGGAAGACCACTAGGATTCCACAGAACCCTGGTTGGGAATGACTGCTTCATAGAGTATATATAGTGAACCAACAACTGATTTTTTATATTGAATTATTACAACCAGGGCTTATATTTCCCATCATCTCCGATAGAAGTGCTAACTCTGTTGCAGACAACACACAGTAACACTAGTGGGTCATTGCCCCAAAATTGGCATCACACCCAGAAATCAAGTGTTAGATCTCTCCAATACTCGAAATCTATAGCAACACAGATCCTTCAAATAAAAATAAATGCCACTGTGCAGCATTTTTAGCACTACACCCAGGATCTCCAGCCCAATGGTTCCCCCATAGTGCCTGACTGGCAGAATTACCGAATCTCCTCAGGTAAGTAACTACTGAACAACAACAGATGGGCTTATTTTGGCTCTCACTGTCACCAACAAAGGGGGAATTTTTTCTCTCACTAATATCAAATATGGCACATGTCCTATCCCACTGTTGCCAACAATGGGGCATTTTGTTCCTCTAACTGGGAATTCTTTAGCATTCTGAATTTTATTTAAATGGGGCCCCAAATGTTACTACTGCCCAGGGCGTCATGATTTTAAGATGATGATTGCTAAAATGAATTGGCCTGGAAGTCATGCCCACTTTTTGGCACACCCATCTACAGCAACGGCCTACACAAATGTTTCTCCTAAATATTTTGAAATGTCAAAGTTTGGTTTGATATATTACAATATAGAAAAACCTGAAGTTGTTCTCCAGCTTACCAATGATCAGGATAAAAATCCTAGCACTATTCCAAGAAAGAAACTATGTCTTTTAATTGAAACAGCTATTTTAGGTGAAACACAGAATATTAATGCATTTTAAGCCCTAAAGGAATGTTTGGCCATCTGCTTATCTTCTCATTCTAAATGTGTTTGTTGATTAATTTCCATGTGTTTGAAATGACTCTTGTAAATTAAAGTAAAAACGTGTCCTGCAGACAGTATTTCATGGTCTCTGGATCCCATCTGCTTATATTTTGGGTCCCAGCGAAAGGTATCACCAGGCTTTAGTACACCAGGGTTTTCTACAATCCTATAGCCCTTTGTTGCTGGTATTCTAAATTACTATAAACTCAAGTCCTTCTCCAAAATAAAATAGCTCAAAAGTATTTCTCTTTCTCTAACACCACTCTTCTTTGATTCTTATGCTGGAAGCCATATCATTACTCTAAAAACCTGCTTAGCTGCTCCTTGCAGTTTTCCAACATCCTTCTTCTCTTATTGGGATACCATGTGGAGGAAGCTTCAAACTCCTGCAATGTCTGGAAACTTTTTGTTGACATAGTGGATGGTTTTATTTAACTGTCAGATTGAATATTTTAGACTCAAACTTCAAGCCTAGAAAAATAAGTTACAGACTGAAAAGCCTGTACTTTGAGATTGTACAACTAAAAATCAGAATTAAATGGTAGTCAATTAAACTCCTCAATCTGTAAATAATTACCGTATGCAATGATTGAATATGCAAATGCTGACTTAAACATGTACATTACAATTGGTCTTTGAGGGTGTCAGTCATATTGATGGGCCAATAATAATTTGCAGGAAGTAGGGAGAACCTATTGGGCTATTTGGCAATTTTCCAGTTATATTTATACTATTTGAATGCCGTTGTTTCAGATGGCTTTCTTTTTTTCTATAACAAACAGTGTGCTCCTATAGCTCCCAGAAATTACAGTTTATGGCAAACTTGATTTCATTTTAGGTACCGAGATGCCAGTTTTGATATCAGCCAAACAGTGAAAAATGTATTTTTGCTTCTTTTCAAATTAGCATCTCTTAGTGGAACATGTTATTAGATTCTGGATATGTCAAACATTTGCCTTCTTGTGAGGTTAATGCCAGAAGTGCTACTGGTGCTGCTGAGAAGCACTTGCATTGCTATGGGAACCAGTGATGGTTAAACAAGGATAGGTGTTAAAATCCATAGGACATAGGAGAACACGTAACAATGAAGAATGAAAATACGCTTGTGCAAGTTATTTTTCAGCAATGAATGAATGGGAATTTTTATTAAAAAACAAATGCATAGTGAACAAAAGTGTTTGTTTCTTTTTTTTTTTTGGATTGAGATTGGTGAATGTATTTGGAAGAGATGGGTGAATCTAATTTAATGTAAAGTTTTGGGTGGACATGGAATAATGTACGGAAAACTGTACTACATACAAATAGCCTTATTTATTTAAATCCAGCAAACTGATGATCAAGCAAATCTGGATAGATTTTAATACATAATTTGCTATTAGTTGCCAAATGTTTTCAATCCTAAACCAGATCTATTCCAGGTTTTCTGGATCATCCAGGTGCTCCCATGATAGTCTATCTTCTCCAGTCTTGGAAAGCTTTATTAAATCAGGCTCAATGCAATAAATCTGTGGAAATGAGTCTCTCCCTTTGTAACATTACCTGGTAATATGATTGCAGACAGGAACAAAGCTGCATGTGAAGGGAATACAGCTAAATTTACTGCACTGACTGGTAGGAGGTGAGTGAATGATGATGTGACTAATGAGCTCATCGACTTAAGGATTAGTAAGGTACACAACCGGTGCACTTTAATTGGTTCGTGGTTATTATACAGCCAGCTAATAGGTGCCGACAAACCTGCTGCAGCTATAGGGTTTTTTTGGTAATAAAGTTTTACTTAAATACCTCAGTAATTGTTTTATCTTTTCCCAGTTTTCTTTCATTATTTATTGGTTTTATTGACTACACCAAGCGACAAACCCTAAGGGCTAGTACTAATAATGTGAGCTGTTCTGGTATTTGTAATAGATAGACATCAGGTCAGTTGGACGAAAACAAAATTGGCAGTGTGTACTAGCTCCTCAATATGCACCTTCCTTATCCATGATTTTCATGTATACGTCTATCAGGAGTAGGTCTAATACAGCTTCAGTGTTTCCATACCATTTAGTTATCAGTAGACTTACCATATCATTATGTATTAAAATCTTTTAGTAAGTACATGACACTTGATGCTAATTGAAACTTGTAATGAGTTGTTCTAAACTTACACTTTCCATAAGTGCGCAGAGTATACCAATTATTCTGCTTGCACTGAGCAGCTTAATTCATGTCATCTGCAATTATGTAATTTGCTTCCGTGTGTCCAAATACTTATACATGTTTTGCCAAAGCACTGCTAACATGTATGATTTTCCTATGAAAGCCGAGTATACTTCCATTATCTCCAAAGTGTATTACCATGAAACAGTGATGAGGAATGACATGTCTCTAGCTTAACATTTTCATGGCAATTTTACATTTGTACTTGTCTGCTTGGATTCAATCCACTTCATGTGAACTTGGGGATTGAAAGTGGAAATAAACTCTAGTCTAGTCATCTGTCTCCATTCCAAGGCAGGTGCGGCCATATATTTCCTTCTTCTTTTCCTTGTTTCAATCTTCGGTGGGTATGCTTGTGCAGCTCAGCGATTTGGAGAGATGGAGCAGGTGATCAGGCAGGTAGGAATGCTTACTGCATATGGGATATGGGATATGGCCCTTCTACAATCACAAAGTGAAACACAAAGTGTCTCTACCATGTCATTAGCACAGCTTAAGGTAAATTTGGGGGAAAGCCTATTAACCTAACTGTATGATTTTGGGATGTAGAAAAAAACTTGAATATCTGAAGGATAACCCATGCAAACAAGGGGAGAACCTATTAACTTCATGCAGATAGTGTCCTGGCTGAGATTCGATTCTGGGACCAAGCCCCGTAAAGCCAGCGTGCTAACCTCTAACTTTAAATTAGCTTTAAGGATCAACGCCCCACCTCAATCTAAACTAAATGGAGAATACAAAAGATAGGAGAACTAGATCTACCACCTCACTAGAGCTCATCTACTGAGACAAGATTCTACCCTCCCCTTATAATAGAATGATGTCTCATTTTATGGAATAATAGAATCACATTCCACCAGTAACACAAGGAATTTGATGGAACACAAGATCTGTTCTATGAAGCACTCATCATTTGAATGCTTTTATCATGCTGTTACATTTCTATAAACACAACACATTTGCATATAAAAATTTTCAGAATTACTCCATTACTTATATTATCAAATCCTGACTATGTCCCTCCAGAGTTTTAAAGTCTGTTAAAACAAAATATCGCACTGTGTGACGCCTCTGTTAATTTACTCCCGTGAAAAGATTTTAAATTCTCAATTAACAACAAGAACGTTACAAGTTTTCTATGAGACCAGTTAAATCTTCACTGGCAAATGAATGCATATGTTGTAGGAAATGTGTTTTATATATCCTTCAGAATTTGTTTCTCAGCTTTAGTACAATGTAGGGCACTTCTGAAGTTTTTTCTTTTCTTGAATTTTTTTCTGTAATTTAAATTGCTTGCAATTTACTTTTGAATCCCTGTAAGTAATCCCTAAAGATTTTAAATGACTGTATCATTAATTGAACTTGAAAAGCAGGCTTCCAGTTTGTTTGGGTAAAGGTCTCTGTAAATAGGTCTCTGTAAAACTCAATCCTAGCTTATCTGGGACTTGCACTACAGTAGTCCCTTTTAACAATTCTACAAGCAAACATAACACCAAACAATTAACCTAATTAATCAGGTAAATCTTCCCGGACTTCGCAGCTTTATTTTTAGCTTATTAAAATGTGGAATACAGAGAAAGTAACAAAGGTGGAAGAGATGTTAGCTACTCTTTCATTTAAATAAATTTGTGATCTACCCACTTCTAACAGAAATTTAAGGTCAAAATCAAGAGAAAGGCTGGGTTCAGATTAAGAAATCCCATGTGACTTGGCTGGTGGCTGGCATTTTGGTCACTTGCATTGCAGCACTAGTTCATAAAGAACCAATGTCTGCAGATTTGGCAGCGGGCATCAGTGAGCAGTAAAGTACCACTCACTGCCACCCCATTCATTTTCTCTGGGACTGATCCTGGGGGCATTTTCCCTGATGGTCTCAGAGGGTGACGGTGTGAGGGTGTCAGTCATATTGATGGGCCAATAATAATTTGTAGGAAGGAGGAAGAACCCATTGGGCTATTTGGCAATTTTCCAGTTATATTAATACTATTTGCTTGCGGTTGTTTCAGATGGCTTTATTTTTTTTCTATAAAAAACATCATTTTCAACATTCATTTTCTCTGGGACTGATCCTTGGGGCATTTTCCCTGATGCTGCAGTAACTGCACTACAACCTCATTGCCGGTCTGAACACAGCCCAATAGCTCTAATACATCTGAGAACTGTAATGTGACTGTTTAAAACACTAAGGCCTTTACAAGTTGCCAAACACAGCTCAGATTCAAAAAAATTATCTGGAAGAGTTGCAGGAAATGAACACACCCTGGAATGATGATCTCCAGTGTCTCTGGGTTCGCTCAGTGTCCTCTTTACTGTCTCCTCTTGTGACAGCGAGTGTGGTAGGAGAACTCTCCTGGTATATGTTGGGAAAACAATAAAACAACTCTGCTTAAGAATAGTGAAACTTGTGAATTATGTCTTAAGTAAGTAGACCTCAAAAAGTTTTCACATACTTTATGTTTCAAGGAGGTTCAGAGAGTGTGAAGGTTTTTGATTAGAACACACTGCTTGCGACTGCAGACTACTGCTTTCATGTAGAGCACAGTGGTGTGGATCAGTGTTCTGCTGGGTAAAACTGAAAATCAATATATATATCGCAAATCTATAAATTTTTATGGCACAAGTACTGGTTTCAGCAGGTCTGGAATCAAACCAAGGTCAGAGGCAGGTCGAATCACAGGCAAGAGTTGGCAACATTTGGGCAAGTGCAGAAATAAGTAGGCTACAAAGAGGGTCCAAGAACAATCCAAGGCCATCAGCAGGAACACAAAGACCATATAAGGGTAACCAATGAGTAATACAGAAGCATGGTCATCGTACAATCTGGGTTGCTACACATAATCCTAAACGCATGTCAGATGCATACTGAGCTGAAGACCAGTTAGCAGGTACAAGGCTGAGCCTAAATAGGTTACCTTGCACCAGTTGAGGAATGTGTCTGTGCATGAGCACCATTTGAGCAGGGGTGTGCATGGATGGTGCACAGGAGTATGAGGTAGTCCCTGGGTTACATACGAGATAGGAACTGTAGGTTTGTTTCTTAGTTGAATTTGTAAGTCGGAACAGGTACATTATTTTAATAAATGCAATTAGGACAGATGTTTGTCCTAACATTTTATTTATGTTTACCTTTCTGTGCATGCACAGTAAATGCTTAAACATTTTCAAATACAGTACAGCCTTGAACAATGTTGGTAGAACCTAATGGAGTTGATGAAGAGGTTGAAGATGAGATCTTCTGCACAGCACTGTACAGTACACACTATCGCAGCAAGAAAGCACCACTTGTCACCACGTCTTGTGTACTGTACTGATAGACAACTTCCTACTATGTATGTACAGTACAAACAGGCTTCCTATTGAGAATGAATTTAGGGTTTACCACCTGCCCACCACACAGTCACCTCCACTGCAAGGCTGTGTGGTGGGCAGGCAGCGAACTGCCCCCTCCGCCCCATCAAACCTCCGATTTGCGAGAGTTAGTGAGTAGCAAAGCCCCGTTCATATCTAGGAGGAGTCTGTATGTCGGATGTCCTTAACTCGGGGACTACCTGTACTTGGGGGGTCTAATATTAAAGCCAAGTCCTCATGACAGACGGTTACCTAACAAGAAGAAGAAATTACTAGAGGTAGCCTCCATGTTTACATTGAGCCCCATCACTTGAAACAGTTATATCCTTGTCCTTCATATCCAATCGGCAGATGTAAAGGCTTCCATGCACTAAATGCTACTAATGTTGTTTTTAGAGGTACGTTTAATTTTATCTCTGACAAATCTTGCAGAATATTTCAGCCTATTTCTTTCATTCCTTATCTTTCTGATTGTATGGCATGCAAACCTTTTTCTTCAATAATTACTATCATTATTTTCTTTTACTGTCACCTAAAAGCCAATCCTATGACTGCTTTGGGATGTCACATTATTATGAGAGCAGTTGCCACCTACAGAGAGCTTACATTAAGGAAGAAGCACAAGTTAGAAATAGTTTTGCCATTCCTCGTCTAATGAGATGGACCAGGATAACATATCAGGGATAATTAGTTCATTTTTATTATTATGCAACTGAAGAACATCTTAGTTCCTGCTAAAAACTTCCGGAAAAACAACATTTACGTTGAATGTATTGTTGTAAAAAAATTCAGATTACATGAAAGCATTATTAAAAAATGCCATAAGTCATTTATTGAAGAGATGGCTTCCACTGTGATAAGCTGGCCAAGTTCTTTATTGCAGAAGGGACAGAGGTTGTGTGTGTGTTTCAATGACCTAATCATAGACTTAGACAATTCAAACTTGGTAAGTGTTCAAAACATTCAAAAGTCTAGGTTACAATATTTGCAAACTATATATCAAAATGGTCAGTAGATCTAAAGATGTAAGTAGATAAAGATATGTACACTTTTTTATATGTCAAGATGTTGCAGATGCACTTTTTTGACTGGATACCATAGATACTACCTTATCTAACAAGAAATTAAAATAAAAAAATCAAAAAAAATTACAGTAGATGAGTAGCATGGTGGGTCGGGTGCTTATGTTTCTTGCTAGCCCCAGAATGCACTGCTGCTAGAATTTTAGAGTGCACAATACAAAAAGGGAATTAGCACAAAAATATTGATTTTTTTCAAGAATATATTTTTTAAACAATATTTTAGAATGAATTATCTGTCAAAAAAGAGAAGTGAAAACAGAGAGAAGAGGTTCCCTTTAGGCTGCCAGTATTCTAATATATTTAATAACTAAATGATTATTTTATTTGCTGATGACAACATTTGTATATACAATTAAGCAAGGTGACCTATAAACCCTAACATTTGGATTTGGTCAACAATAAACCATCTCCTCATAAAAGAAATATTGGTACACTTGGGTCAAATTCTGAGATATTTTATTTAAAGAGGAGACTGCTGAGTGATGTGTTTGTCTTTTTAGATACTAGCATTGCGTCTCATGCGTAAGTATATTTTGTATATTTTGACCAGGTTTGAAGGTAAACAACAAAATCTATATATCTTTCTTAATACATCAAAGACCATATCCAGTTAGCAGAAGTCTTTAATTTTGTTAAATTGCTTGGATGTAACCCAACTGGACTGGACTGGACTGGACTTGACTGGAACCCAAGTGTTAGGAACAGCAGATTGAGTATTATGTTTTCAGTGCCTGTATAAAGCAGTAACAGACTCTTTCCTTACATAACCACCCTATACCAGGTTCACTCTCCAAAGCTGAAGAAGATACACTTTCTTTAGTAAACCTGGGTGATCCTGCAAACCTGGAATCAATCTGGTCTAGGATAGAAAACATTTGCTATCAAAAAAGTAAATTACTTTTAAGAAATCCACTCCAGGATTGCTGGATCACCCAGCTTCACTGATGAAAGTGTATCCTCTCCAGCCTTGGAGAGCTTTAATAAATCAGGCCCATTGTGTCAGGTCAGGCAGTTGATGGG
Source organism: Pyxicephalus adspersus (assembly GCF_032062135.1). Taxonomy (NCBI): domain Eukaryota; kingdom Metazoa; phylum Chordata; class Amphibia; order Anura; family Pyxicephalidae; genus Pyxicephalus; species Pyxicephalus adspersus. The sequence goes on along the minus strand of NC_092862.1, from coordinate 121,423,652 downwards.
AAGCTGTAGTTGACCACTGAAATTCTGACTCAAACTCAAGAATTAGACTAAAGTAAAAAAAAAACGAACATATAGGCAGATAGTTCAGATTCTTACATAAGCCTTATAGTTAGTTATATATTTTTAAATATCAGTACTTTATACATACAGTATTTATATATGAACAGATTAAAATTATGATTTACTGAACTTTTCAGCATATAGCCTAACTTTAACCTTTACCTAACTTCAGAAATTTGTCAAATATGAAATAAAACAAAGTTACTTAATATTTCACTGCTCTGTAAAGACTTTATTTTATCCATATGCAGATTTTTAGCTATTGAGAATTATGGACAGTCAAATTTCCAAACCCAAACCTGAAAGATTTAAATTCCTGGAAACTCATGGTATCCATAATAAATATGTTAGCTGATATGTTGTACGGTAAGGCTTAAATATCTGTAATTAGCCGATTCCTGACAGTTTAACACCATGACATAAATTTTCCAGTTGTAAAACATTATTCGGCATGAAATCAGTGCAATTTCAGAAGGCCAGAGGGTGTCATAATTATTCATATCAATGAGTAAATGGTGTAACTTTATGGATTCAATTGTTCATGCTGGAGCTCAAAAAAGGATGAACATACCTGCATAAATCGTTTAGAAAGTGTTTCAAAAGACTTGACTTTTTTACATATGATCTTGTGAAGACTTTTCATTACTATGCAAACAAGCTGTTCCTAAATTATACACGGCTTCTCTTGAGATGTAGAGATGTGCACAAGGGCCAGGTGCAATAAGCTATAAAATTAATTATCACATGCTGCATACACTTTCAGTATTTTTATTGTTTGTGTTTTAGGAAAGATATGATTGGTCATGGTGGACATACTAGTACGTTTCTTATTCCATCGTTCTATTGCTATTGTTTGGGGTTGCTTTGCTACTTAAAGGTCCAGGAAGCTTGCAATCATCCAGTCAACAATAAATTCTGTTTGATAAAAAAAAAAGTGTGCTTGATGATTGTTATTATTGTACATTATTTATTTAGCACCATCATATTATGCAGCGCTGTACAACGTCCATAGACATATCACTAGCTGTCCCTCAAAGGGGCTCACAATCTAACATCCCTAGCATAGTCATATGTCTTTAATACAAACCAAGGTCAATATGGGAAGGGGTAGGCAAAGGTACCCAGAATACCTGGAGGAAACCCACACAGGAACCAGGCAAACTCCATGCAGATAGCATCCCGGTCAGGATTCCAACCTGGGACCAAGTGCTGCAAAGGCCAGAGTGCTAACCACTGAGCAACCATGCTGCCCCTGGATGAAAAAAATCAGACCATTGCAAACAGCTGCTCTTTGAGGGTTGGCTTTACACAATCTTTAAAACTAGTTCCACTAATAAAATATTGTTAGATAAGAAGGTTTTGAATCTCCATTGCTAAACACAGATAATTCTGTTTTTTTATTGAGTAATATGTTAAAACAAAAATTAAAAGGAGTATAGAGATGTGACATAATGTGATTACTCCAAAACCCTCTGTAACAAACAAGAAACCCTTGGGAAATTAAATTTAAGTGAAATGATTATTTTCATTGTTCTTCACTTGATAAAGCTAAATGAAAGGTTTCTTCGCTATCATATTGTGAAGCCCATTAAACCTGGTTTCCCATAATGGAGGTTTATGCGAATGTGCATAAGCTCGCCACGTGAATATACGATCCACTGGACACGGTACATTACCGCAAGTCGGTGCCTTTTAAATCTGCTTTTAAATTTCCGGCCGGCCACGCCCCAGACGGAGAACGCCTCTCGGGGTAACTTTGGGACCCCCAAAGTTACCCCGAGTGTGACTCGAGGTTACCGCTTTTTGCAATTTTTCCCACTCCGAGTCACACTCGGGAATACCGCTAGGGGGGTTAAGGATGGCTTGTTTCACCTGCATGGAGAGCTCCTTTGACTGCATGTTGTCTGTTCACAGCAATATCTTCCACATACAAGCACCATCCCCCCCACAATTCAACTCCAGGCCTTTTATCTGCTTAATTGATAATGACATAATGAAGGAATTGCCCACAGCAGCCCATGAAATAACCTTTGAGTCAATTGTCCAATTACTTTTGAGCCCCTGAAATGAAGTGATTGTGTAAAAAAGGCTTTAGTTCCTCACATTTTTATGCAATCTTTTTGTTCAACCAACTGAATTAAAGCTGAAAGTCTGGAGTTCAACTGGAGTTGTTTCATTTAGGATTAATTGTGGTAATGTACAGAACCAAAATTATAAAAAAGGTGTCTCTGTCCAAATATTTATGAACCTAACTGTATGTACTAATTAGCACTTTATAGTATGTCATCACACAATAGTATGAATGTAAAAAATAATGATCACAAGCATTTGGATCTGATTCAAATTTCATTATAGTTTGGCTTTAGATAAATCAAATATTTGAAGAAAAGATTGTTGCCAAAGATGTTATAATAAATGTTTCAATGAACATTTACTGATTTCACTTGTGTGTGTATGTCAAAATAGATTGAAATGTGTATATATATGTATTTTCATTATTACTATTTTAACTGGACTGGTTTGTGGGAGGGGGGGATTATAAGCATTGATGTCACTTTTTATAATCTTCATTATTGTTAGCTTCACCTGTTGCTGCAATATTTTTGTTCCTGGTTTCTAATTACGGTTTTTGTTGTTTACCAATTCTTCAGCAGTGTTTTTTCACAAATGTATGCTTGGTTTCCACTCTTTGGGCCTTTGTCCCATTCTCAAAGTCAGATGGTCCCATATTGTTATTTGAATGCATTGGGTACATATTCCTTTTATGAATAATTTGTCATCATTTTAATTTCTTTTATTATATTTTAATTGTCTGACATTTGCTAAATAAGCTGTGGTTATCCTTTAACATACTACATTCATGTTTATTTGCTGCCACTATTCTACACAACTCCTCTGTTAATTTGTAATAGTGTGAAAGGTTTGTTCTCATTGTGCTGTGCTGCCTGATCTTAGCCCAATTGTATACAAACACAATTCCACTTGCTGTCCAAACTGGTTGTCAGTTAGCTGTCCAGCTGAGTTGCATACTCATTCTAACACACCTGATGGTGATGGAAGGAGGTCCAGGTCCAGGTTGCCAAGCACAACATCAAAGCTCATTGATTGCCAAGCTCACAAGCAGGGTCAAGCACTCTTAAAAATGAACAGATGTTGTGTTGTTGCCTAACTTAATTTTGCTCAATAAATACTGAATTGTATGCATTATTTAGGTGTTTACATAATTCAACTAGTACTAGTATATAAAACTTCCAGGGCCAAACATGATTTCTTGCTTTTACAGCCTTACAGGATGTTTATGCAGTTTGACTGCCATTTTAGACCTTGGCCCACTATTTATTTACTCACCTCAGCTTGGTAGTGGAAGGACATACAGATGGATTCCTCCTTTAACCAGTGTCAAAATCATCCATGAATGTTGCTTTGAGCCAAGCCCATGACATCAGAAATCATAGGAAGAAATAGGCAATCTTTTCAATTTGAAACATGTTAAGCAATATTCCCCAAAAAACATCTTTGCTATTTATTCCTAAAATTTCTCTTTTATATGTACACACATATATGTATATATATATATACATATATGTACATATGTACATGTGTTATATGTACACACATATATGCATGTATGTACATACATGAGTGTACATGAAGCAAAACAAACAATATACACATAAAAATAAAAACTTACCTGAATGAGGATCCTTCTCCTCAAAAGCGGCAGGTGTTTTCAACTGATAGAACACCCATAGTCAACGATAGTTCACGCGCACATAGCGGGTCTGCATTGGCCCTCAACAATGCGCATTACACCACCTGAGTAATAGGACAATTGTGCTGTTTTTAGCCTTTTAACAATTCATAGAAAGGAAATGCGTAAAAACAATCACAATTTACTTGTTAAATTGTAGGTCTGTTGGATCACCCAAGGTAAAAATATCCTGGGAGATTGTAAAAGAGATCACATACAAACAAACAACAACAAAAAAACAAATACTACCACATTTTTAAAACAACTTTATTCAAAATAAATACATTTTCTAAAAGGTCACAAATAAAATATAGAGACCACACAGACAGCACTAAATTTACATGACAAAATAAAACAAAAAACACACAAACAACAAACACATGTAAACCCATACTTTCATATAAAGCCAAAATAGTTAAAAAATAAATATTGCATTCAAAAAATACTTACAAAATTGTATTGTATTGTATTGTATTGTTATCAAGGGTGGAAAACTGGATTAGAAAATATTTATGGAGGACAAATATTTAAAGATGCTAATAAAGACATATCATTGCAATGAAACAATATGACTACAAACACAATACCATAGCATTAACTTTGGCTTCTTATTTGCAAAATGGACATTGAAACATTCAAAGTTTAAAAATCAAAAGCAGCTATTGTGCTAAATGGTAAGCAAAGTATGAAATGTAGAAAAAAATGTAGACAAAGACCAAATGGAAGGTCCACAACTGTCTAGGCCCATAGACAGTTGGTACATGATGCTGGCAATCATTAATCCCAGAAGACTGGTCACATAGCATGGAAGTCTTTGTATTTGTTGCACTAACTATCCATGTATCTTTATTGAAAACTAGATCCCAGCAATCTGAGTGGTCAAATCTGTGTAGGGTTTATTCACACTTGGCCATGTAGCATAACACATGCATTGCTGTATAAAGATGCATGCCAAGTAAAAATTAATTTTTGTGTGGTAAGTTCACTTTACTGTATGTACTGCAGTTTGTTAAATTGGAGACTATATGAGTCTTTTCACACCTATTTATATGCATTACTATGCCATGAATGCTGCAATGCCCACTGAAAATTGTAAATCCAGCCTCAAAGAAACCAATTAATTGCCTAGCCGTCATGCTAGTTAGAGTTATATGCCCAGCATGCACTAAGGACTGTCTTCTTTACTCTTGATCTATATCCTTTAGTTAGGTCATTGTCTCTCTAAGCCATCAAAAAAGTCAGAGTTGGTAGCTTGTGTGAAATTGCGCTTTTTAATGCCGTTTGATGTGGCCATAGGATAGTGGTTTGAAAAACAATAATTCCATAACACATTCATTTCCTTTTGGTTTTCAACATTTTTATGTAAAATTGTCTTGTGATAAAACAATCAATGGAACTTGAGCTCTATAGATGTGTCTATGGACATACATTTATGTCTTCATTTTGCTGTCTTCAGTAAGTGATTGTTATATTATAGTCCTCCTCCTCCATGGATAGCAAGTATCAAGAGACAAATTAGTAGATTAAGGCCCTAATCAAAGTAGCAGCACCAATCTGAAAAAAATGTATTTGAAAAAAATTGGTATGCATATTTTTGATACGTTTGTAAATTTATGTTAATAATGTTATGTTATTTAAAATTTTTGTCTTTTCTAAATTTTCTAAACATTTTATAAATTTTTGTCTTTTTTAAACTTCTTATATTCATCTGATATGCACAAAATACTCCTGAAGAAGCGAACCATTGCAGTCTGTGAAACCCGTTGAGTCTGCTTTAGTGAGACATGTATGTTACAGAACTGATTTTTTTAATGTAGAACTTGTTTGTACTATTATTGTTGTTTTTGAAAAATTAAATAACTGCACATGTTCTATTTTAAAATATTACTTTGATATTATACTGAAGACTTTTTCTTTTGGCCACAAAAATTCCTAGTTGTACTGAATATGGTTGGATCAGTTGATAACTCCAACTAGGTTTGGAAATTCTGAATCTGTATTCAAATTTGTATTTGTTTATTGAACTGTACAATACTTGTCCATGGCCCTATTATATCTATCAGTGACAGATATAATAAAGCTCAGCCAGTCCGACTACCTGACAATGCCAACTGTGATTGTCCTGTAACCAACTACATCTATAAATGATAAATATAGTATTTTCAGGTTGGAACTCCTGTTCTAAATTCCAATCCAAAGTCCAAATAGCTCCAATTAAAATCAACTCCAATAAGAACTATCCAACCACCTTTAGAAGTTAGTCCCCTTGGACATTCGCTAGATAGTATTAGTTGTTCCAAGACTGGCTGGGCAGGAGGTCGTGATCAATTACCTGTGTAGTAGTACAAACACTCTGGTGTGGATCAAGCAGAGTCCAGTTGATTAACAACCTGCACGTTCATTTTACATTTCTTAACTTTACTTTCATTTTGCTCAAAGATGGGCTTAAAGCTAAAGTTGGGCTTTAAAAACTAGAAGTGGTGCTTTGCAGTGACTGAGTTTACCAGCTAGGCAACAAGCTAAATTTGTCTGAATAGCCTTTGACTAACGCTAGTGGGATTTATAATTTAAATCCCACCCGCTGCACATATTCAGAATCTTAAGAGCAAGGTTTATGCCCTATGTCACGCAAGTTGCCTATTATATGGACAATGGCAGCCTCTATCACATACTTTTCAGAAGGTGTTTCGAAAAGTATCTTGAAAACAGATTTCCTTAAAAAACGCTCAAAAGAAAAGAAATGGCCAAATATCTTACTTGCTGTGACTTATTTTACATACAGCACTAAACTTTTCCATACATTTGTCTCAAGTTGTAGGAAAGTGTTAGTCTTTCTATTTATTGACAAAGACAGTTTGTTGCATTTACCCAATTATCTCTCATTCACCATGTATTTTTTGCAATAAAAAGGGACCAATACTTTTTTTGAGATGCAAAGCGTCATATTTCTTTCATTTTACGCCAAGTCTTTGGATAGGCTGTGAATGTAGCAGATTTCAGAAAAAAACGCACGCTGATTTATTGGAGCTGGTATAAGGTAATTTATTCACATTCAACTATTTGGCGCAGGAAAAAAATTACTGGCAGCAAACCAGTGGGCTCTGAGAGCAAACAGGATCTTAAAGTAGGATTGTGATAGCTCAAGAAGGAAAAAATGTGAAGAAACTCATGCATAAAATCATGCACATTTTTAAAATGTATTTAAAATTAAAAGAAAAATAGGTGGAGACATTCACACCTGCTTCAGTTCCAGTGACCTATAGTATTCTGGTTCATCTTCTCCTTCTTCATATATTTGAAAATATCTACACTTAAAAACACTAATGTACCTTATTACAACTAAACAGTCCTTAGATGTGGTGGATGCCTTCATCCACATAGCACACATAGTACAAGTAGCCAAAGACAAAGAAGGCAACATGGCAGGTTTATTCTAGAAATTGGAGTGTATTATCTGAGAGAGAATAGCCACAAATATTGTACAGTGGCTGGACATTATCTTTTAATAATCATTAAAGTGTATTACATTACTGCAATAACTACAAATATTGAACAGTTGCTGAATAGTACTTGATAAAGATGCAATAAGAGAGGGAGAGATAAGGCAGGTTTCATTTTGAAATAAACATTAGAGTGTATTTATTTAGGACAAGAGCCACAAATATTGCCCAGTGGCTGGACGGTATGTAAACAACTCTTTAAGGCCACAATGTAAGGGGAAAGATGAGGCAGGTTTTATCTTAAAATAAACATTGCTATGTTTTGTGACAGCAATATTGTATATTGTATAGCTTAGTAAAGCTAAAATACATACACCAAAAGTATGGTATGTCTAAAAATATTAATTGTTAGGTATTTTAGGAAACCTTACCTGAAATAATCTTGTAAATGTCATAAAGCTACTGACATAATACTCCTGATTTCTTATTCTGTTTTATTGCACTTAAAATGTAACCAGTAATGATGGCCATATTTCTTAATATCAACTCAATCTTAAAAAGTCATAAAAACAGTAAGTAAAATCTTTTGTATATGACGTCAGTGTGACATTTAATAGGTTAGTCTGTTCTAAAAGAGGGTTGAATTAGTGAATAACCAAGATAATATGAAGAAGATCCTGAGTTTCAACCTCTGTTCAGTGCCTAAAAATTGCTGCTGTATCTCTAGAAAAATGATCTGTACACACAGATGCTGAAAACACATAACAAGGTCAGATGTACAAATATATTTCATACACAGCTATTCAATGTTATCTAAAACTGCAATTTTAAGGCCTTTGATCTTTAGGTACATAAATGCAAATATTTCAGGTAGGTAGAAAAATGGAGTGTGTAATGGCACAGGCTGGCAGAGAAAATAGAAACTGTGCTAATAGATCTGAATCCCAGTTGCATTTTATTCTTTGTAATAGTATTCTGGTGCTATGGCTCTTTGAGTAAGGTCAGAGGCCAACATCTAATGGTCAATCACACTATCACAACTAGCACTGTTTTTTACAGCACTAGAGTACAGGGGAATATGAGAGCTTTAGATAGTAACACAGTAGTTGTACCTACGCATGGAGGATGTGGGCCTTGATATAGACCACTGTTTCATCAGATGACATGAAAGAAGTTGTTGCATTAGGAGCTGGGTACAACTTGGATTAGGAAACTGGGTGTAAGGGTATTTAAATGGGAGATTGTATTTCCAATCTAGTCTCTCAGAAATAAAATCTGGCAGCTGATAGACTTTGGTATAGTAAGCCTACTCTTCTTTGCAGGATAAGGTGAAAAAGGACAGATACAGAACCTCCCAGGACAACTTTAGCCCAGTGCATACAGCAGAGGTAGTTGGAGCTGTGGGAAATGATAACTTGTCTAAGACACCAGTGGTGATGAACATTAGGAGACAGTGCACAGGTTGTGGCTCCCGTACACGCAGGGGCTAGTAACTGGTGACTGGGTAGGACCAAAGCATAGTACAGGGGCATGAGGCAGAAGCATAGTCAGATGAGCCAAAGGTCAGGGCAGGGGGCAATCAGGAGTAGTCAGACAGAGCCGGAAAGCGATAGAGTCAGGATCAGGGAATGCAGACAGGAACTTGAAAGCAGAGCTTAGGGGAATTCCTTGTTCAGACAACTTTCTGTTGCCATTCAGTTCCTTATATAGGGCAAGTCATGTGACCAGCAAGTAACTAAACCACCCCCAGAGGCAGTGCTTGAGCAAAGACAGCTCAGGTGGTGTTCACTCCTCCACCAGTGGATGAAGTGAGTCTGCGGAATACTCTAGTCCTCTGGGCTAGGTCCCAGGGAGTCACATGATTCAGAGCAGGAAGTGACCAGCGGATAGCCTTCCTGCGAAGAGGTGCTGCTACTGGCTGCAAGGTGGTTGACACTGAAGAAGTCACAGAGCCTCTGTTCCTGTGGGAATCTGTATCACCCTCTTACATTAAGGTCTTACCAAGAGGCTTACATACTGTTTACCCCCTGTACAATCTTTCTGGCTATTGTTGTAAACTCTGTGTCTCTGGCCGGTGCACCCTTCAGTGGGGTCAGGAAAAGACCCCCACTTGGGGGGTGCATTGGCCAGAGCTGCGGACCTAGTTTCCTATACGGATCGCAGACTCAGGGCCGTCGGTGGGTTGTGTCTCTGGACACAACCCACCCACTCTCCTATTGCAGGCTCAGACCTGCGATGGGACAGTGGGTAGGTTCTGCCATTATGATGTTACTTTAGGGAAAGTTTCTTCCCCTTTGAGTGACATAGGACTCCAGAGATTTCGTGGTCCATGCTTTAAAGAACTCAATGGGAGCCGTTTGGAACCATTTTGTGCACGCGTTGTGATTATTGTGCAGCTGTAGCACAGTTCCTTGATGCAACATGTGGCAACCATGTGGTTGTTTTGAAAGAAGGAAATGTACCATAACTGAGAGCAACACATGCAAATTTGGGGCAGGGTCCTCCCCTCCAGTGTCACTGTCTATATTAGTTTGTCATTTGCAACCCCTATTTCATGTACAGCGCTGTGTTATATGTTGGCACTATGTAAATCCTGTTTAATAATATTAATAATTATAATAATAATTACAAATGCTTTGACCTGCAGTGTGGTTTTCTTCTTCCGAATGTATTGCAGCACTTTGCTATGCACTCAGGGATGGCTAATCGTGCAGTTTTAGACTGTTCATCTGAAAGAGGCCTAACTTTATCTCTGCTTCTATTTCAGTCTCTTCCACAAACCAGTGGGATGTCTTATGGACAAATAAGACCTTCAGGTTAAGAAGAAAAAGGACCTTTACAAGGTGTCAATGCACAGATTACTCTGTTTTAGAGGCAGTAAGGTTACAAAGGAATCATAATATAAAGCAATTATTCTGACATTCACTGAAACCTTCCATGGTGGGGAATCAATTACTGCCATTGAAACACATGGATCTGGAAGAGTGTCTATCAGTGAATGTTTCCATAAATGTCAGATTCACTGCTTTATAAGTGGACCTCCCCTATGTGTCACTACTTGCAAAACCTGCCAACCACTTGGTTGTGAAAACTCACCTTTGGCTTACAGCTAAAACTTAAAAAGGGTTAAAAGTCTGATAAGACTATGTAGCCCCTTTTTGATATTTTGTAAAATTAGGTTTTTATTGTGAAGTAGCAGGCTCTCAGGAATCATCTTTTATGTTTTCTCTGCATTCTTCTAACACCAGAAATCACTTCAGACTTTATAGCTGTTTAAATTGACTGTGGAGAGCAATCATAATATTATTGGAGGAAATAAACGTCACTGATGAAATATAAATAGGGAAAAAACTCTTTTTGTTCCTGCTTTTTATGCACTGTATTTAACAACTCAATACATTTGCAATATATTAGAAAACATAATTGAAAATAAATGCTAAAAACTTTGCAAGGAATATGAAATAAGGGCAATTGTTTAAATTTTGTTATTATTTAAAGTATATGTAAAGTCTAAAAAAGTTTCTAGTTTAGGATCGAGTAGACAAGGATTACAATTTCTGGTAGGCTTTTCTGCTACTGGAGCAGCATTAGAGAAAGGATTCCCTTCATTTCCTGTTCTGCAGACTATGGCTTTACCAGACAGAAAAGAAAACCGTGCTTCCATAAAAATGACTATAGCCCACCATTCTTAAAAATTGAGCCAATATGAAGGTAGAGATATCAGCTGACCACTACCCTGGTTTGTCAAATGTCAACAAAGTTTACATCTTAACGAGTCCTGGAATCATATATCACACATGTGCTTAACCCAGCCATATGTGTATGTGCCTAGCTAGGACAGAGGAGGCCATTATTGTGGCCTGACCAGCATGATGATGCTTCAGCATCAATAGTTTCCACAGAGTACCACTGGGATAAAAAATTCTGACATTCTAGGTACCCAAAAGGTCCATGCCATTAAAATATATAGTATTGTCCGAGATATTAGGATTTGGTATCTAAGATATCAAATTACAAGGGAAGATCCTTACATTTTTTTTATTTATAGACAGTAAGAGTAACAGTCCATAAATGGCAGCATATAATATTTCTCCTTAGCTTTAAAATCTCAGTGTTACTAAACGCTTAACCCATATAATCCTTCTTTATACGCTACCATAATAGATCACGGCAGTGTTGCTCCGAGCAGCAAGGAGATTAGTGAATTAGTTGTCAGGCCTCTGCTTAGCAGCTCGCAGCATCTCCTCTTCCCTTTAGCTGTGCGGCCTGAGATGGACATTCTCAGCATCCCCAGGCCATAGGTTGTGCACAGCTGTAGGAGATTTTAGAAGCAGAGTAATCCCTGGCTTCATTATTGGCTGCTAGGAATCTAAAGCCTTTCCGCTCACAGTCCCCAGTTACCTGTTGTAGTGTTAAGCTTGGCTGACCTGCTGTAGATGTCTTTTTCTCTTTCATTTACTATTGCTGACTTCACCTGTTTCCTGACCCTAAGGTTTTATTGTGCATGGACAGACCTTTGCCTGTGACCCCATTTCTGCTTTGTCTTTACCCTTGGATGCTGTGTTTGGTGAACTGATTACTTGTGTATAATCTCTCTGTATTATGGACTTGCCTCTTCTGGATTCTCCTGTACTGAATTATACGTGGGCTTCTGGTCCTCTTTCAGTCTTTCCCCAGACGCCTACCTTTGCGTACAAAAATCCTGGTGCAACCATGAAATGGGATAGCACAACTGCCCTCCCAAGGCTGAGGGAGCTTGATCTAGCTGAGGAGTGTGGAGCTAGATTTTGGGACTGGTGTCTGGTGAGCAGGGCCCTAAATTCAAGAAGAAGATCCAACACCCTTTAGCTTGAATTGGCCAATATGGATTCCTTTGAAGCACATTACCATTACATTTATTTTTCCAAAATCCAACCCAGCATACAAGCAAGCAACCTTTATTCTATTATTCTATTTGTAGTCTGTACTTAGATAGGTGACTAGTTTTTTTTTAAAAACTGAAACTACCACAAGAACCAACTTTCTATTACCTAAGATCCATCAGGCCATGATTAGCCTGACATGCTTCATTAAACAGAAATTATTCCTTCAGCTTTATCCCCCTAGTGTAACAACTGCAAGAACTGGTTTCATATATTTTATTTTCCACATCTCCATCATATTAGCATTCAGTATGCCAGAGCCTCTTCTCTCAATCTGTCACTCTCTATAGAAAATTTCCTATGCTTGCAATTTTAAAGGTTTTACTGGAATTATTTGCAAATTCTATTTTCACTCTGTTAAACGTCTTACAAGTAATTATTTCATCACTGCTTCTATCACTGCACAGGCAAAAGAAGCCAAGCATTGCATTGTTCCTGGTAAGACAATTGCGACAAGCCTAGGAAAACCAAGACTATTTTAGCATTGTTGGAGAAAGTCTAATATATGTCCTAACAGTACATTCAATTTCTACCCTCATTTTATAAGATTTGATATGCTCATTATTGCACTCATTTACACAAACTTGAGACAATTTTGTTCAGCAAAAAGTAGTTTCTGCTGCTCCAATGTTATTCCTATAAATCTAAGTTTGCAATAGTATATAATACAACTGAAGAGTGCTTAGAAAGCAAAAAAAAACTTTTCTATTAAATGCAATTACAAAAAAAGCTATAAATTGAAATAATACTAGTCCATTGCACATCATGGTTAGATAATTATAGGTACTTCCAAGTTCAAAATATCTATAATTAATTTCCAGCTTCAACTGGACATTTAATGTGTCAGTAGAAATTTCCAGCTGTAGTTGTCAATCTCTTGTCCCTTTATTCCCTTGTCTGATTTAGCCTCAGACTCTATGTTCAATCACTTTTATTGCCTTAACTGCTACTGTAATGAATTTCTGTTGCAGTCAGCAGTGCTGTACATCTGAAAATGTCTTCTTGTTTTCACCTGAAAGTGATTTTATCTACTGATGTGTTTACAGTTTAGAAAATTACCTTTTGAGTTATTATTAACCTGTGTCACTTCGAGACGTATAGCTGAGTGGTATTAGGTTTGTGTCTCTCTTTTTAAAGCGGACCTATCATCACATTTTTAATAATATATAAAAGAGTGGTTATCCCTTTTATATAATGAAAAAAATATGTAAAATCATTTTGCAGAGGACCCCTTCCCATCTGTCCTTGGTGTCACAGCAATAAGGACTGAAAAGAAAACTCACATTCTGCATGCATGATACATTTCAGGAAGAAACGTGTCCCTGCCGGAAAGAAGAATAGACCTTGGATGGCATGGTACCTATTGGAATTGAATTTGAAGGGATCAGGAGCTCTTTAAAAGTAGAGGTAAGTGATATTTTTTTAAAATATTCACTTTAATATTGGCACACACAGACCAATACACCAGCCTGCTGCTTTTTTTGTGTCATGGTTTAGAATAGTCAATGTAATAATGCATTTTATGGAAAATGATACAGTTATAGAGAATGAAACATAGTCAAATAGAGTTGAGTGATTATTTTTCTGCCAAACACAATACTCACAAAAGTCAACCTTTTTAGTAGAAAGCCAATGGATAGACATTGTTTGTTTTGAAATCCACACTTATGTTAGAAAGCTCTTATATAGTTGCAGAGCTATTCTATTGTATATAAAGAATGGTACCCATAGGTGTCTACAACAATTTTTAGCCCTATAGGTATTCATATATTTAGAGCTAGTCTGACAAGCAAAACATTATGGCAATGGCACCCACCCCTATTAGTATTGAGCCTAAAGGAATGTCTGGGGGTCAGGGGTGTAGTGGGGCAAACAGGGGTGGGAACGCTGTGCCCCCATTTTTTTTTACAAAGAAGTCTTTGGTGGTCTGCGGTTTTGGCCTGTCCACCCCCCGTGGAGTCAGAAGAAGGACCCCGCTGGTCTAATGGACCTTGTAAAGTGCTTCCTAATGGGCCTGATTTATTAATGCTCTCCAAGACTAGAGAGGATACCCTTTCATCAGTGAACCAGGGTGATCCAACAAACCTGCAATGGATTGTTTCAAATCCATTGCATTTGCTAGCAAATATTTTCAATCTTGGAGCAGATCCATTCCAGGTTTGCTAGATCACCCAGGTTCACTGATTAAAGTGTATCGTCTCCAGCCCTGAAAAGCTTTCATAAATCAGTTTGAATATGTCAACTCTATGAGAATGCAAGATAATATTAATATAGGTACAGACTTTTGCTATTGTACTAGTTATAATCCAAGAACACGGAATACAGACTTCTGCTGTACTATCACTCAGAGGGCCTGATTTATTAAAGCTCTCCAAGGCTGGAGGAAACCTGAAATAGATTTTGTTAAATCATTTGCTATTATTTTGCAAATGTTTTCAATCTCTGACCTGATCCATTCCAGGTTTGCTGGATCACCCAGGTTCACCCATGATAGTCTATCTTTTCCAGCCTTGTAAAGCTTTAATAAATCAATACCAGAATCTTTGGTTATGGGAAATAGACTCCTGCTATAGTATTAGTTAGCATTTATAAGCCTGGAATACAGAATCTTACTCTAGTATCGTTCAGAATCTGCCGTAGTATTAATTATAACGTATGATTAAACATGGAATACAAAACATTTGCTTAATCAGTTAGAAACGACAAGTTTAACATACAAGTTTCTGTTGTACTATTGGTTACAATTTGAGTAGTGGTGATTAAGTTATTATTTGGAAATTGTTTTTGGGTGTGGAAATTTTATTTTTGCAAATGGTGAAAATTTTGCTAGTGCTTTGAGATAAGCTATTTTGCTTATCTTTGAGAAAATAGCCTAGCAAAGGGTTCAGCACACATCACAATAACATTTGACCCTAAGAGAAAAATAGAAATGTTCGAAATGTTCACATTCGATGTTTATTCAATTTTGCTCTCCATTTATCAGTGTGGTTAACAGACTTCTGCTGTAGAATATTTTTTTTATCTATTACCATGAGATAGAAACTTCTGCTGTAATAATCTAATATACTTTAAAATTGCGTGCAAAAAAATGGCATTCTGCATACTTGGCAGTTGGCATTTTTATATGGTGGACTCTGACAAGCTGTGGCTGTGATACATATATAACACATTTTTGCAACTATGGGAGACTTATATTAGTCACCACAACATCTGTACCTTTGGTAAACTGCTTACAGAAGAACTGACAAGCTGTGGCTATATTTGTTTTAACTTGCAGCAGCATCTATTCACGCCACAAGCAGCTGCTTTGGGCACCACTGCTGTTGGGAGAGCTATGTGCTAGCATAAAAAAATTATGTTTGTAGTCATTTTATTACTGTGATAAATAACTGTAATAAACATACTGCATAAAATTAAAGTATATCGTATATAAAACCAAAACTTTTTTTCTGATTATTGGGGGTAATGAGGTTTTCCTTCTTTATCTTATTAGAGATATTTTCATTCACTGTCTAGACTCATCAGGAAAATGGATAATATGTTTGCAATGTGAGGGGTGCCCCTTTAGGATAGCTACAAGAATCTCCACTGTTGATTTCCTTTCTTTTCCTCTTCTGGTGATATGGGGTGGAATTGTTGATTAGGACATTTGAAGAGAGTAAATCTTTTTTAAAAAGACAGCAAAAAGAAGTTGTTTTAACCCCTCGATGCTCTATTCGAATCCCCCCAGAAAATAGTTTTCCATTAATTATAGTTTATGCATTCTATATAATGGAACACATTGTTGAAAACACTTTGCTGGAGTTGACAAAGTTCCAGAACCTGAAAGGATTCTAAAGCCCTGAACACACATTAGATTTCTGTTGCTGGAAACAATCTTTTGTAATCATTTCCAGTAACCAGAGAATGAATGTGTGCTGTACACTCAGTGCTTCTCAGTTCTAGGAAGAGGGGGAAGGAGGAGGACGAGTGAGTGGCACCCTACTGTGCTCTCCTCTATAAGAAAAGCACACTGGTCATCTCTGATCAGTCGTTCATTGATGCACCAGGACGGATGGAGGAACGACCTCGGGGGACAGATGAACGCTTGCTAGATTTTTGCCTGAGAAGATCACATGTGTACGTAGCTTAGAAT
>NC_092862.1:121405191-121406669 GCF_032062135.1 Pyxicephalus adspersus | reverse complement strand
GCCGGGGAAAAGAATGTCACCCTTACAGTTAACCAAAAAATCATTGGTGCCATCTTTACTGATCTGAGAATTAGGGATGAGCGAGATTGCAAAACTTCCAATGGGTCCACGAAATTTCGGCAAACCGATTTCACAAATTCCATTGAAGTGCAGGTTCCCACGCTCCCTGAGCTGTACTTATCATTGATAAGTACAGCCAAGTGAACATTGAACCTGTGGTCACAGCTGATTGGAGGCATGGGGGGTGCCTCCAATCAGCTCTGACTGCAGGCAAACTGAATAATTTGTGATCTTTTAATAGTATATATTGGTGAAAATGATCAAATATTGAACTCCTGGATGGTACATCAAATGTCCCTGGTTAAATGCAAGAATCAATTTAAACTGATCACAGTTGCAATCATAATAAGGCTAAGAAATGCCTTTTAAGGAAACATCCCCTAGTGTATGAATAAAATAAGGCCATTTTTTTGGAAACTTTTAACCTTCCAGTATTACCTACCTACTAATATGTTTTTAGAATATGGGATAAAAAAGTTCCCATCATTTTATGTGATGTAAGGGGAATTGAATTGGGCATGTCAGAAATAAAAGTGCATACGTTTACCAAATAAATTTCTTGTTTTCTGTATGACTGGTTTCATTCTTTTCATAGTTTTAATGGTTTGTGTCCAATTTTCTACACCAGAATAAACATTTGGCTAAATAAAATGATGACAGCTTGAATCGTGAAATTTAATTCAGGCAAGTCAGGCCAGCTATTTGTCTCATATGTTGAAAATCTTATTTAATTTCCTTTTTTATTACTTAGGGACATCTTTCTGAGTCTCTGCTTCCCTAATAAGGTTTCATTCCCCCTTTTATTGTGTTATATAATCGTTAACCTTATTATACAGAGAGTTACTGCTGCAATAAAAGGTCTTCTACATATCTATATATGTCAATTTCTCAAAGTGGTTCTCAAGACGTTATGACACTTATATGTAGTCATGTGAGACCTGAAGTAAGTATTTTTTTTATTAGAGTGTAAAATGAGGGCAAATGGGACAACAATTTCAAGGCCGTGAGGCAATGACAGCTGTCTCACTTACATTTACCAGATGATAATTTGTAAAGAATAAGGCAAATCTTTCCCCTATTTGCTTTCTCCTTGTTATTAATGTGTAGGCTTACCAGGATTTGAAATAATTACATTCTATACTATTTTATTTAATATAAGCACTTAACAGGCCAGATGAGACTTTTATAGGTGTTTAATGTGATATAGGACTCCTTGGTTTGAATTATGCACTAGGGCTCAGGTAATTCTAGCTACCTACCCAATATTTCTACATACTGTTTCAGACGTGAAGAAAACTACATCACAAAATCAACTTGCAATACAACGGTTACATAATAATTTGGTGTGGCGTTCAGGGCATACTATGTAATGTGTTTAATTTTATGATCCATTTTGAGGTTTCAGCTCAACCCAACAG